>NC_058132.1:134018653-134136678 GCF_016433145.1 Gracilinanus agilis | reverse complement strand
TTCCTTCCTTCCTTCCTTCCTTCCTTCCCTCCCTCCCTCCCTGCTTCCCTCCCTCCCTGCTTCCCTCCCATATTCAATATTTATTGAATTGTGTTTGCCTCAGCATTTGAAAGATTCAGAACTTAAGTATACTTTTCTATCACTCAGAGAGGAAGCTAGGTGGTGAAGTTGATAAGAGTGCTAGACCTGGAGTCAGGGACACTTGAGTTCAAATGTGGCCTCAGATACTTCCTAGCTATGTGACCTGGACAAAAGTCACTTAACCTTGTTTGCCTCAGTTTCCTCATTGTGAAATGAGCTGTAGAAGGAACTGTAAACCCCTCTAGAATCTTTGCCAAGAAAACCCTAAACAGTATCATAAGTAACAACAAATCACTTAGGCAGCCTTGAAAAGATGGGAATGGATTGTTTTGAGCAGTTTTGAATTCTTTAGACAGATATCTGATAACCACTTGTCAGGGATGTTGAGATGAGGCTCATCTTTGAGTTAAAGTAAGAGTTCTGATATCTTTTTTCAATCTAATTTTTAATATTGCTACAGTAACTAATTACATTAAAGGACATGAAAATATTAAAGTACATCATCATTTTTACTGGGTTTATCCCCTCTCTCCCAGTCCCATCACAAAAAAAACCAAAACCAAAACACTGATAGTTTATATCTCGCATGTACTTTTTAAACCCTTACTTTCTATCTTTGAATCAATACTTTGTATTGGTTCCAAGGCAAAAGAGCAGCTAAGGGGTAGGCAATGGGGATTAAGTAATTTGCCCAGGATCACAAAGCTAGGCAGTTTCTGGGCTAGATGTGAACACAGGACCTCCTGTTACTAGATCTGGCTTCCAATCTACTGAACCACCTAGCTGCCCACTCTTATGTACTTTTTGAGGGAAGTAGTAGGGGTGGTATGGAGAGGTCAGAACTTTTTGATTCAATTGTATACTGAATTTTCCAGGAAGAAACACTTTACCAGTGGATATCTCCAATTATTCTGCAAGATTTGCCTGGGAGCCACTAGAATTTGTTACCTGTCACACAGGCCTGAGGCAAGACTTGAACTTGTCTTTCTGTCTCCATTCCTTTGCAGAGGCTGTCCCCATGTGTAGAATGTTTATACTTTTTGCCTCTACCTTTTGGAACCCCTTGCTCCCTTTAGCTTGAGCTGACTCAGAGTGCCAGATCCTTTCTCTATTGCTTGAATTATTACTGTCCATCATTTGTTACATATTTTGTGTTTTCATTTACCTGAATTCATGTTGTCATCTCTCTTGCTGCCTGCCCATCTTTGAAGGTCCTTGAAGATAGGGCTGTCTTACTATCATATTTCTGCTCCTAGCAAGAGAGAGTGAGATAAATGCAAAGGGGAGGTCCAAATAAAGTACTGAGAGGAATTGAGGAGAGAAGAAATGTTATTTTTTTAAGTTTAGTGAGTTTTTATTTTTTTTATTTTACAGGTATTTTCTAGTATCCTTTCTAATACTGCCCTTTTACTATAGAAGCTTCTCCTGTTACAAAGAAAAACAGTTAAGGCCAACTGTCTCAACCACTGTGCCTGAAATTGTATGCAATATTAGGCACCTCTCAAGTCTTTCAGAATCATTTTTGGTTATTGTTTTTAATATGAGTTTAACTGCTTTTTTATTGTTTTAATTCAAGTATTCATCTTGGATAGTTTTCTGGTATTTTTTTTTTTCTTCTCTATGCATTACTTCATAAAAGTCTCCACATGCTGAAAGTTTAAATTAGAAGGATTAGGGAAAGCTGCTTGGAGGAGGTTGAACTTGAGGGATGGAAGGCTCTTAAAACACATGGAAGTGACAGTAATTGAATGTCATAGGGTGGAGTGTTTTTATTTGTTGGGGAGAATATAGGGTAGTTCATTCCAAACTATGGGAGACGGATGGTTGAGTTTGTGAATGATAAAATAATCTAGTATATCTAGACTATGGAGCTTATAAAGATAGTTTATTATATCATAAAGTTGGAAAGATTGGTTGAGGGAAATTGTGGAGGTTCCTGAATATACTTTATTTGGTAGGCAGGGTGGATCTATTGAAAATTTTCAAGTAGTTGAGTGATATCAACAGAGATGTGTATTACAAATATTACTTGGGCAGTAATGAGGAAGATTTATTGGAAAAGGTATAGACTGAGGCAGGAATGTGTGTTAGATTATTAATATAGTCAGGTTGAAAGGAGATTGAGGCTTAAACTAGGGTAGTTGTAGTAGGAATGGATAGATGAAATTGAAGTCCAAAATTTTGTATTAGAATGGTCTGTGTTAGATTGAGATGAAAAAGATAAAATGGCCCTTGGAATATAGGTTTGCTGTACCTCATCCCTTCCTCTGACCATGGGTCTTCCATTGGATGTCCTCTGAGACAAGATGGCAAGGGGGACTGGACTTGCTTCCATTTCCTCCTTCATGAGAATTTAACCTTCTGATATTCCTGCCTGATCCTTAGCCTCAAATGAGAAGAAACATAGCCTTCCTTTGACCAGATGCCCTCAGCCTTCTGATTGCCCCAAACCTGACTTCATCTGTACCATTAGAAGGCAACTAATACCTCCTACTTTGCTTGCAGAACTTGGAAAGTCTCTAGTTTGAAGGAGATCTTCCTTCAGACCTTGAACCTTCCATCTCTTTTGAGGCCTGTCCCTTAAGAGATAAGGAAAATAAGTGGTGGGTTTTGGACTTCTATTTTCTGCTGCACTGCTTCTTGCCTGATAATCTAACATTTTGAGTTGAGTTTCCTATCTGATCATATGCTTTCCATTTCATACTGTGCTGATCTGCCTGATCTGCAGCCTTCTTTGGGAAGAGGAACAAAACATTTTACCCAGTGACAGATGTACTCATATTTGGTCATACTTACATATTGCAGTGATTCTGAAATGCAGTAGTACATCATCCAGGTCTCATGCCTCATCACTAACCACAAGATTCCTTGTTCCTATCCCCTTCCCCCCCCCCCCCCCTTTTTTTTTAAATTTTTTTTTGCTCTCCATTGCCAATTTAAGGTTCTTTCCCTACCTTCATTACTAAGTAACTTCTCTTTTTTTGAGGTTTATGTAATCCATATCTACTCCCCAATCAGAATCCTGGTAGTTTTTGTCTATAAACTTCCAAATCATCCCCTTTCCTTCCTGAATGAGTTTAGGTATATGGTGATGTTCAGGGAGGAGTAACACCTCTGGTGTGAGGACTTGCCAAGCCCTTTTTAGGGCCATTCATTTACTTTGGTGGCCTCCTTTTTCACCCACCTCTCACCTGTGGCTTCAAGAAACTGTAATATGTATCAGCCACACCTGGGGAAAACCATCTCAACAGACAGGTTAAATCAGGCTACCCTCAACTCTGTCATTGAGTTAGGAGAATCTCTCCCCCCTCCCCCCTCCCCCCTCCCAAGCACATAAAGACTTCCCTTGATGAAATGGATAGATGAGAAGAATTTGTTCCAGTGGCCATGAACATCACTTTGGAGAGCTTAGAACTTAGTGAGATGTTGAAGATGTCAAGGTCATCCACTTTGTCCTGGGCCATTGCTAGTCATTTTGTATTTTGTCTTGCCGCTAGACTTAGACTTAGATGATTCTGGAAGGGACAGTGAGGCTGATGATTTTTCAGAACTCTGCCTCACTAAAATTAATTCACATGCAACTCAAGACATAACTCATCATGGTGCCATTGATCATATTAAAAAAACAACAGCCTGTCTTATGATTTTTCCTCTCCTTTTTAACCTCCTGCCTGGGACACTTCAACATACTTAGTGACTCTCTCTCAAATATCCTAACCAATCATTTCCTTAACTCCTCATTTCCAAAGTTCTACTTTTCCACTGCACCTCAGCCAGATACAAAGATGGTCATGCTCTTAACCTTGCCATCAACCACAAATGTACCACCTCCATATTTCAATAATTCCAAAATCCCTTTATATAATCACTATCTATTAACTTTCCACTTCTCTTTCTGCCTTCTTTTCCAAACCCCACTTTCTGTCTACACTGTGACTTGTGGTTCCTGGACCCCTCAGTTTTCTCTCAGGTCATCATCTCTATACTGGCTATTCTCTCTTTTCCTCATCATGATCCTTTGGTGAACCAGTTCAACTCTTCACTGTCCTTTTCTTTTGAGGCCCTAGCCCCCTTATATTTCTGATTGTGCCCTACCAAACTCTAGCCTTGGATCATTCCCACTACTCCTACCATGGCTCCTACATATGTGTTGTTGAGTATAGTTGGTTAGGATCATGCTGTTGTTCCAGCTGAGTTCATGATAGATTTATTTTACATAACCTAACTGTTGGGCTCTCACTGTTGCTAGGCAATTCTATATCTCCCGTAACAACTCACTATTTAGCTCTCTGCAGTTGCTCTTCCAAACCCCTTTGTCTCTCTTCAAACCTTCTAAGGCCCCCCTCCCCCACTCTTCTCATCTTAAGAATCTTGCTTCATATTTTACAAATGGTTGAGGCCATTTCCAGTACTCTCTGCCTTCTCTTTCTCATCTCATCTTATATCATTCAGATGCCTTCTGCAACAAGCTGCTCATTCACCTTTGTCTCAGAGGAACAGGTAGCCTTACTCCTTACCTGGGCAAACTCTTCTACCTTCACAAAAGATCCAGTTCTGTCCTATCTCTTCTAAAAGGTTTCTTCCTCTGTCATCTCATTCTATCACTTATCTTCAATCTCCTTGTCTCCTGGTACCTCTCTACTGACTACAAACATGTTTATATCTCCTCATTCTCACAAAAACTCCTTTGATCCTTTCATCCTCACTATCTTCCTATATCTATTCTACCTTTTGTGGCAAAACTGTTTGAGAGGACTGTGTACAGTATGTGATTCTACTTTTTCTCCTTTTTCTTAACATTTTACAACTCAACTTCTGACCTTATTGCCCCAAATTGCTGTTTCCAAAGTTACCAGTAATTTTATTGTCAAATCCAGTTGCCTTTAATTAATTTTCATTATTTTTGACCTTTTTGTAGCTTTTGATACTGTTGATCAACCTCATCTCCCTGATACTCTCTACTCTCTAGGTTTTTGGGATACCACTCTTACCTGACTCTTCTCTTAACCTAACTCACTAATCCTATTGTGTCTTTGCTAGATACTCTTACAGATTCTGCCATCTGAAATGGAGGTTTCCCTTAGGCTTCTGCCCTGAGCCCTCTTTTCTTCTCTTCCTTCTCTTTTTCACTTGGTGATCTCATCAGCTCCCATGGCTTTAATTATCATATCTGTGCTGATAATTCTCAGATCTACCAATCCCACCTTTTTCTTCTGCTTACCTTCAGTTTCACATCTCCAATCACCTTTCATGTGTCCCAAACTGGATGTTTCTTAAATTCAGAACGTACAAAATGGAAATCATTATCTTTCCTTTTATACCTTCTGCCTTTCCAAATTCCTTATGTCAGCTGAGGGCACCACTTTGTTCCCCAGGCTCAGAGCCTAGGGTTTTTCTGTTCTCTTTCTATCAGCAGTACAAATAGCACAGAAATAAAAGTTTTCCTCAAATTGCTATTACATGAAAATGAAGAAGAAAGGCATTTTTTTAAACATAGTAACCAAATTAGTAAAACATCACTATTTTGGGTCTCTCAAAAAGACAGGATAATCTGATTCTATAGATGAATTCAGTTTTGGATGTAATTGAGTTTGATGTAAGCAGAACATCAAGTGTAAGATATCTAATAGTCATTTGGAGATATGAGTTGGAGGTTAGGATTGGATAAATATATTGGAGTCATTAGCATAGAGATGGTAATTGAAACCATATAATAATAATACTTATAATATCTAGCATTTATATAGTGCTTATGTGCTAACAGCTTCACCAGTATTGTCTCATTTGATCCTCACATTAGCTCTGTGAGGTAGATGCTATTATCCTAATTTTTACAGTTGAGGAAACTGAGGTAAATAGGGGTTAAGTGGATTGCCTGGGGTCATACAATTAATAATTGTCTGAGGATGAATTTGAACTCGGGTCTTTCTGACTCTAGGTCCATCACTTTATCTACGGGTCACCTATTTTCGCCAAGTGAAACAATATAGAGGGAAAAGGGAAGAAGGTACAGAAAAAAGACTTGTCAGATATTCATATTAGTCAAGTATGATCTGAATTAAGAGCCAGCAAAAGAGATTGAAGAGTAATCAGATAGGTAAGAAGAAAACCAGGATGGAGTGATGTCTCAGATCTAAAAATAAGAGAGTACCAGAGAAGAGGGTGTGTAGCAGTGTTAGATGTTTCAGAGATGTCAAGAATATTTAGGATTGAAAAAAGGCTATTAAATTTGGCAATTAGGAGATCATTGGTAACATTGGAGAGAGCAGTTTTCAGTTGAATGATAAAGTTGGAAGCAAACTGTTAGAGAGTTGAAAGAGTGAAGGGAAAGGAAGATAAGGTGATTATAGATTACCTTCTCAAAGAATTTAAGCCAAAAAAGGGAGAAAGAAATATGAAATGATAGCTAGCAGAGTTGGATCAATCAAATGAGCGTTTTTTGAGGATAGAGTATACCTGGGCAAGCTTGTAGGCAGTAGTGGGAAAGCATTAATAAAAAGAAACTGAAGACAAATGAGAGAATGGTCATGAACACAGGGGATCTGCTGGAGATGATGGGATGGAATGCATCACTCCAGAGGTTTATCTTGGCAAGGAAGAAAGCCTCATCTTCATCTGATACAGCTGAAGGTGAATTTAGTGGCTGAAGACATCTGTGATGTGACAAGAGGTGGCAGGCAGAAGAAGTTCTTGACCAGTGGCCTCAGTTTTTTCAGTGAAATATCAGGCAAGATCCTGAACAGAGACTGCTTTAAGGTTTGCACGGCAAGTTACATATATTTTCTCATTTGTTCCTCAAAATAATACCGTGAGGTGGGTACTGTTAACTATATTTTTTGAGACAAAGTGGTTAAGTGATTTGCCTAGGGTCATACAAGGTCCTGTCTGAGACAGGTCTTCTTAACCCATAAGCCCATTCTTTGTTTTTTGGAGTACATACAGAAAGATGCTAAGGAGAAATAGAAAAGAATTGGAGCATGTAAGTTAGATTAGGAATCTGTTATTGTAAAGGACAGCTGAGATGATGGAAAGGAATTAAAAAGACTAGGAGGAAAAATAAATACATTTGAAGAGGTGGATTGGATATGTCTTGAGAACGGTGGTACTGAAAAGATTTGAAATTAAGAGTGCTCTTGTGATCCTATTCCTGTTCTAATTATTGGTCAGATCTCTTTGGGGGCTCTTTTGAACACAGAGGACTTTAATCCTTTTTTGCTAATAAATGAACTGTTTAATATCCCTTTGAGGATGGAGTCGGTTTAATGAAGAGGATGAGAGGCTAAGGTCTAGAAATCTTTATTTCATCATGCAATCTATAGTGATGTGATCTTGAACCTTAGTTTTTCCTCATTTGTAAAATGGAGAAAATAATACTTTTAACTCTCAGGAATCAGATAAAATATATGTGACAGTAAATTAACAGTTGAGATATCCTAATCCAAGGCAACTTTAATTAATAAGTCTTGTAAGAGAGTATTAACAGTATGTAATCTTGTACTATCATTCAATCAGTAAACATTTAATAAGCACCTACAATCTGCAGGACACTTGTGTTAAACTCTGTGGACACAAAAAGAGGCAAAAAGCCCTTGCTTTCAAGGATCTTAGAATAATGGGGGAGACAACATGTAAGGATATACAAAGCAAGCTATATACAGGATAAATAAGAGGGAAAGCACTGGAATTGGGAAGGATTAGGGAAGGAATTAAAGGAAACTAGGAGCCCTCTATAAATGTCCAGAACCAAGAGATATTAAGTGTCTTGTGCCATTGGATCAAATAGTATGTATGTGTGGAGGGGTAGGGTGGAGGTGGTAGTAAGGTGTACTTGAAGCCTGCAAAGATGGGAAGAAACTAGGTTTTAGGAGGGGTCTTGAATTTCAAATAAAACATTTTGTATTTAGTCCTGGAGGCAGCTACTGGAATTTATTAAAAGTGGTTGATGTGATTAGACCTATGCTTTAGAAAAATCACTTTAATGGCTGATTGGAGGCTGGATTGAAATGGGGAGAGAGTGAATCAAGCAGACCCACCAGCAGCAGGGGTGATAAGAGCCTGCATTAGAGTGGAGGCAATGTCAGAGGAGAGAAGGGGACATTTTACAAAGATGAATTTGATGAACCTTGGCAGTAGCCTGGATATATGAGGGATGGGATAGTGAAGAATCCAGGATGATGACTCTTGGGTTCTAAGCTTGAGATACTAGAACTTTATATTAAATATAATTCAAAATATAAATATTTTAAGAATTAGTGCCAATTTTGTCTTTGATTAGGACATGGAATATTGCCAAGGTTTTGGATTCTACCATTAAGAGCCATTACCAAATCTTTGCCATGATTTCTTACTTAATCCTTGACAGTTGTTTTGCTGTACTTTGGTTCTCATAAGTACAACAATAAAAAATTTTTTAGATATAAAAAACTGAACTAGAAATAAAATTGAATTAGCTGAGGAGCAGGGAAATTAATAAAAAAAGATTGCTTTAAATAAGAAACACCTTTAAGATAGTTGAAATAATTGTAATTGCAAAATTTGCATATTACTCTATAGGAACTTATTTGATCTGGAATTGATATGAAAATGAATGCTCTATTAATATTGTGCCAGAAGAATGTTTGTGAAGGATAGTATCTTGTATACAGGGAACACCTTTTTAATTGAGTAGTTTGATATAAGATATGTAGATATTATCTTTCAGTTGAAATTAGTTTATTTTGTGTATATTTTTGTTTCTTACTCTTTCTATATAATATACATTTACTCAATTTTTAGTTGCAATCCTTTCAGTTCATTTAAATGTAGGTCCAGTAAGGCTTGTCTGCATGGAGGGTACCATCTACTGGTTGTAATGGGAACTAGTTACAGGGAATTTCACAGCAGCACAGTGAATACTTTCAGACTAAAAACTTGGGAATGGTTCGATTCTTAAGACTATGAAATTATTACCTCCTTTTGGATTTTTAGAGATAACTATGAAAGGTAGATTTAAAAGAACATGGCTGTTGTGCTTCCTTTTAATTCTTTCATAGGAATTAATTGGACTGGAAGGGACCTTATTGATCATGCAGTTTCAGACCACTTATTTTACAGAGGAGAATCTGAAATGCAGAGAGGTTAAGTGACTAGGACCTTTCTATGTATCTTGGACCCTGTTAACACTGTCTTATAGGGATCTATAGTCACTAATAATACTAGATCAAATAATTAAAGAATAAAGAATGATGATTTCAGGGTTTTTTTGGGGGGGAAAAGAGGATGATTTTTTATAAGTGCAGATACATATTAAAATGGCATTTTAAATAATTTTCGTAAAACCCTACTTTGATGGCACGGAGGTGGCCCTATACTTTTATTGTACATTATTTCATTGGACATTTGGTCATCTAATATTGAATTATATACTCCTGAGAAGTACAAAAAGACTATAAAATTAAATTGCAGCTTTTTCACCAACAGGTAACAAAATGGTAGAAAAATTCTAGAAAGATCTTGCTAAGACATTGTAAATTAAAATAGCATAAATGATATGCAGTGACTTCAGTGAAAAGAGGTTGACAAAAATGTTGAAAGATGTACTTTAGGAATAAGGAATGAGAGGTCTACAGGAGCCCCATTTCAATCCAGTTCTTTGAGAGAACAAAGTCACATAGTGAACAACAAACTTAACACAAAAAAGTGAAATTAGTTATATTTTATCAGACAAAAAATAACTGGTGTCAGTCTTTCCTGAATTGGCACTTGTGTATAGTCAGATCACTGACTTGTTAGAACAAATATCCAAATTAATATAAAAGAATGAATAAAGATGAAGGAACTATATGGTATGCAATTAAAATAATTCCAACCTCACTAAATGAATTTTGATGCTAAAAGTGGGAAATGAATTATGAAAAAATAGATCCTAATTATATCTGTTTTATATGGAAATTTAAATGAATTTTAATAATTTTTTTACTTAAATCAAAATCTGCCCTATTATAATATAAAATCATTCCAGTAAAGATTGTGTCACTTTTGATCAGCTAGCATAGTTCTTGGCACAAAGTAGATTTTTAATAAATACTTACTAATTTTCTATGATGAAAAGATCAGAAGAATCTATAAAATAGCCCCAATTGGAAAACAGTGAAACTCCCTGCCAAGGGAAGAGGTATGACAGGGTGCTAAGAACTGTACCAATCTAAGATACAAATTTGCCTTGCAAATCTTAGGGGAAGAATGATGGAAGATTATGGACAATATTACCTTAAAAAAAAAAAAAGCAGTAGTGGAGACAGAAACAGGATTAATGAAACTTTGGTTGGAGTCCTAATTTAAACAAAACCATGAGGGTGGTCAACAAACAGCTAAAAAATGGAAAACATTTATAGAGATTTTTTACAACAAACCCTTTTTAGCCTCCTAGGACAGTTAAGCCACCATTTGAATTTTAAACTTAATAGTTATTTATGATATAGAGATGGTATAGAAGAAAATAGAGATGAAAAAGATAATCAGCAGATCAAGTCCATATAGAAGGAGATCTGAGCTTACAGGTATCATTGTGATTAGATCATTGAATCATTTTTGAAGGAATATGGAAGTGTGGATCAAAAACCAAACTCAGACTTTTTCATTGCAAAAATGAAATTTAATATTTGTTAAATGTATTTACTTTATTAATTATTAACATTTGTTAAATGTATATACTTTATTAGATATGTGTTGTTAACTGTATTAATATAGAACCGGTCAGGTCTTAGGCAGAATTTTGGATTATGGCCCTTGCAAGGGTGACATGCAATTAAAAATCTTTTTTCATTGTTATTTTGTTTTTGCTTCACAGACATTTCTGAATGAATCACCTTTCTATCACTTCCCAGAGAATATATCATTTTAACAAGGAATAATCATTAGGTTATACTTAGTATTAATTAAGTTTAACACATTGAGCCAATTTGAAGTTATATGTAGTGTGCCTCACAGGCTGTAATATTTTTTATGTCTTTGGAACCACACTTGAGTAGTCATACTTTTGAATTATTCACTTTTGTTTGGATATTGTTTTCTTGGTTCTGGCACTTCATTTTGTATCAGTCATATATATGCTTTTCTATGCTTCTGGATTCTTCATATTATTTATTTCTTTATGTTAATGAATTTGTTTCACTGTTTTCCAGGCCTTGGATTTATGCCTTGTTTCTATTTCTTTAACTACAAAAACTACTGCTCTTAAACATTTTGGCGTATATGGGACTTTTCTTTCTGTCTTTGACTTTTTTTTTGAGGTGAGAAGGCTATGTCAAAGAGTACATATAGTTTTTAGTTATTTTTTTAAAGCTTAGTTCTCTAAAATGGCTTGACTAACTCAAAGTTCCATCAACAGTGTGCATCTTTCCACAACCTCTACACCATTGATTATTTCTCTTTGATTATTGTCAGTTTTCTGGGGATGATGTGAAACCTGCATTGTCTTGTTTTACATTTTTCTTATTAGTGCTGATTTCGAGTGATATTTCCCATGTTAATAGTTTATAATTTCTTTGGTTACACAGCTAGTAAATGTTTGGAACTGGACTGTGAATCTATCTAGGTATTTTGGTTCTAAGTGCACTTTTCTTTTCATCATTGCCATTAGATGATATTCTGTTTTGAATTTTTTTGTTGTTGTTGTTGGGGGAATACATATTGTTTTGGCTAAGTGTTGTTTTGACTAAGTGGTAATCTCCCCACAACACTTTCTCTCTATTTTATATTCCTTGAGAACTGTTAAGTATTTAAGTTTTTTCCTCATTTTTGCCTCTTAATTTTTTTGGAACTTGGCTCAGGTGTCATCATTTTTTTCCAGTCTTTCCTTATCCCACCAACTATTACTTTCTTCTTATCTTCGTCTTCCTTGTAATATGCTTCATGTTATATCACCTCTGTAGTTCTTGAGTAGAATGTAAGCTTCTTGAGGGCAAGAATGCTTTTAAAGTTTCCATCTTTGTATCCCCAGGGTCTAGCACAGTGGCTAACATATAGTATGTGCCTAATAAAATGATTGTTGAATTGAAGCAACATTTTTCTTGGCAATAATGACTGATAGTGGATTTTAAGTCTATTTTTGTAGTTTACTATTTAACAGAAATAAAGTTTGTATGTTTTAGTAATTTGCTACCAGGATTGTCTCTTGTATTTGATAATGTTTTGTCGACTTTGGTGGTGTATCTTTGCATTGTAGTCTTTGTTTATATTGCTGCTTTGACTTTGCTTCCTTTTCTCTTACTCATTTCATATAATTCTTTCTAAGAACATGTTGTATTTAAGATGTCTGCAGGGACATGTAACTGGAGATTTAGTTCTGGAGCTTAGGAGAGTGGTTAGGGCTAGAGATAAAGATTTTTGGGAATAACCATGTACTGCTTGGTCAAGCCATGAAACAAAATTAGATGATCATGGGAGAAGAGTGAAGAGATGAGACCTGAGAACCGAAATTTGGGTAACACTCATGGGGGGGGGGAGCATCAAAATAAAGTTGAGTTGAATAGAATAATAAAAATGATAAGGGAGGAAAGCCATGCATATGTTTGCAGCTCTTTCACAAGTTTAGGAAGGAAGTCTGTGATACCAAATATTGTAGAAATGTGGAGGTAGCATTGAAAAGGGGGCTTTTGGACTTAAGGGACATGTATTTTAAACCCCTTCATTTTGCAAATGAGGGAATTGAGGTCCAAATAGGTAGAGTGTTGCTTAAAGTACAAAAAATAGTAAGAACCAAGATTTGAATCAAGACTTTTTGACTATAAATCCAACACTTTATCTATTATGCCACATTGTCTTTCAGTAGGAGATATTTGATAGTCTCTCCCATTTAGATTTCAGTGGAAGTGGTGTCTGAAGACATTGCAAGGAATTTAGGAGAGAATAAGGGACGAGTATATAACTTTTAATTCATTTTGCAATCTTTTGTGTAGTTATGCTTTTATGGAAAAGTACTTGGAGATATGTATATTTTTTAGACCAGTCACTAAATTTCTCAGGGAGAGTAAAAAAGTGAAGCTGTGTTCCTTACCTATAAAAATAAGGGATTTGAACTAGATAATCCTTTGATTGCCCTTGCCCCATTAAATTCTTTGACTGACCCTCTGGTATGGCAAAGTGATAATGAGAAATTAGAGTGGAGATGAACTTCTTGGAAGATGATGGTACTTGTGGAATTCAGTAGGAGATTTGATGAGGGATGCATTTCATGCATAGGCAACATAGTTGTATTAGTAAAAGAATATGGAGGTAGAAAAAGGTTAGTTTAGGAATGGTGAATGGTCCAACTTATTACAAGCACATAGAATATTTAAAAAGATTTATATGTGATGCAAGGTTAATAAAGGTAGAGGCAAAGAATTTTGTTCACAAAAGAAGGAGATTCAGGATAAGGTAGTAGATTGATGAAAATTCCATTAGTTTTGGTTAAAACTTTATAAAATAATAAAAAAATAACCTTAATTGAGGTCTTTTGTTTTTATATCACCTGCATTTCCTCATATATCCCTTCCCCTTTCCCTCCTAGAAAACCAGCCTTTATAACAAAGGATGAAAAAGAGGGGGAAAAAAAGTTCAGCAAAACTCACCAGCATATTGAACAAGTCTGAAATTATATTCAGTGTCGCCCCACATCTGCAACAAGGGTAGGGCTGGGGATGAAATACTTTCTCATATATCTTTTTTGGGGCCAAGCTTGGTCATTATAATTTTGCAGTCTTCAGTTTCAGTTGTTTTGTTTCCATTTTCATTGTTACAGTCATTGTGTATATATATATATGTATATATATATGTGTATATATATATGTATATATATTGTTTTCCTGGTTCTACTTCATTTTGCACCAATTCATTTTAAGTCTTCCCATGCTTTGTATTTATCATATTAATTATTCCTTATAGCATAGTAATGTTCTATTACATTCATGTGTTCCAACTTCCTTAGCCATTCCTATAGATTACTTTTTATGCACCTCATTGTATCAGTAACAAATTTCAAATTAATTTAGGCAAGTTTTTATAGCTTAAACAAAAGCTATACTTTAATTTGTTTCTGATTGTGTTTTCCTTGAGAGTATTTTATAGGCATACTATTTCCTGTTAATTTGTTTCATAAAACTAGGACTGTAAAGGAGGGAGGGGGAAGTTAGGAGCAGGAATCTACCTGCTCAGAAGCTGGGGAATTACTGAAGTTACAGTAGAGTTGTTGTGGGGTATGGTTATGATACCTTAATATTCTTAAAGTCTAGTAATTCTTTAGGGCAAAATTATATGGGGATGTGTTTACATTGATATTTTCTGTCCTGTATCATCTAGTTAATAACTTACATGTGAATATATAAAATGTACCTTAATTTTTTTTCTTGTTTTAGGGTTGAAAATATTTCAATCATGGCTCATTCAAAGACAAGAGCCAATGATGGAAAAATTACTTATCCTCCTGGCGTCAAAGAAATCTCAGACAAAATATCTAAAGAGGAGATGGTGAGACGGTTAAAGGTTAGTAATACCTGGCTATATTACATATGTTGGCGCATCCAACTAGAAATTAGACACATGTAATGATAACTACTAAAAAAAAAGCCCAATAATTTTTATTTACTTTTTTTGGGGGGGGGAGTGGAATTGGACCTATGTTATTTGTGTAAAGAACACTCTGTGGGCAGACTCTCCCTCTACCATTGCATTGCAATTCAAAGCCTGCTCTGTTTCAGAGAGTTGTTAAGAGTGTCGAGAGCTTAAATGACATAGCCAGTATGAGTCAGATGCAGGACTTGAACCTCAGCCCTTATTGTCTTCTGCCTCTTGGTGATCTCATCAATTCCATGAACTTAATTATCATAGCTGGTGCACATGACTTCCATATCTATATATCCAGCCTCAATTTCTCTCCTGAGCTCCAGTTCTCTATCAAGAATTACCTGTTCTGCATTAGAACTGGATATACATTAAAGTACTTCAAACTCAGTATATCCTAAATAGAACTCATTATCTTTTCAAATGTCTTTATTTTTTAGGATACTACTATCCTTAGAGTAACCCCAAGTTCTCACTCTTTCTTTTATCTTCAACTCCTCTCTCTTTTCACTTAAACAATTAGCTGTCAGATCTTTACAACCTCCTTTTGATATTTCACTCACACAGTTACCACTTAATTCAGGCCTGTATCACCTATCATCTGGACTGCTGCAATAGCTTTCTGTTTGATATTTCTACCTCCTGTCTTTCGTTTTCCTAAAGTATAGATCAGATTATGTCTTTTCCCATATTTTATTAAGTCTAGTGATTACCTGTTCCTCTATTATCAAATATAAAGTTTGTTTAGTATTTAAGGGCCATTGAAACTTGTCTTTTCCCTACCTTTTCAGTGGACTTACTCATTATTCTCTTCCATGCTTTCCCACAATGCATCCATTCTGTCCTACTTAATGTTCTTTCTGCTGCTCCATTGCCCATCTTCCTGCCTTTTCATTGGCTATCTTCTGCCTGGAATAGATACCATTCCCCCCTCCCCTCTCCCCTCCCCCAATTCCTGGTTTCCTTTGTACCCTGTAAGCATCAACTACCAATAGAAATCTTTCCTGGTCAACTGTTCTCCCCCTACCCCCAGATCTTTCCTTTATCTTGTATTTGGTTAGTATGTATACATCTTGAGTCTCCACATATGAACTTGTTGTCTACTCCATTAGAATGTAAGCTCTTTGAAAACAAAGATATTTATATCTCTAGTGCTTAGTACAGAATTAGGCATGTGGCAAGTGCTTAATAAATTTTTGATTGATTAGTTCTCTCAGTAACCATTTATTAAGCACCTTGTATATGTAAAGCCCTGCTCTAAGCACCAAAAGGATAGGTATATGAAGGAGTCATGAATATACATGGAGGCAGATAGGTGGCACAGTAGATAGAATACTGACTTGGCATCAGAAGACCTGAGTTTGAATACCTCAGTCATTTCCTAGTTGTGTTGACTCTAGGTATGTTGTTTAACCTTTCTAAGCTTTAGTTTCCTCAACTCAGCTGTAAAATGGGAATGACAATACTACCTGTTTCTTAGGGTGGTTGTGAGGATCAAATGATGTAATGTATATAAACTTTGTAATCCTCAAAGTATTCTATGAATGCTCACCACTACTATGACTGAAACTACTATGACAACTGCTACCCCTACCACCACTGTTATTATCATTTTGCTGGAGCGTTTTTTCTTTAAAATTAGATCAATAATCAATTTGTGGTCTGTTTGATAGTCTCTATCCATTATTCCCACCACTCGATTCTTGTTTACTGAAAACATGGATGAAAAACATTGAATTGAAAATTAGAGAACAGTGTTTTATGTCCACATGGTATATTTTATAACCAGAAGTTAACATGTATTGTATAATTGCATGCATTGTGCATGCATTATGGCAACTAGCAGCAGGTGGTCTTTTTAATCAAGTAAGAAAACATTGAATAGATTTAACATGCTAACCTATTTAATTTACCAACATCTGTTGTTGGTATGTTAGAAAGACATTTCTAAAATTATTATTTAAATAGAACTAAATAGTGGAAACTTATTTATATACCTTATGGTAACTTACATTTTCTTTCTAAGTAATACAAATCCAATCTAGAAATTCTGCTTAAAAGTAGAGTTAATGAGAAGTTCTTGATTTGCTTTTCTGGTAATTTTATTCTTCAGAGTGAAGTGAAGGAGTAGGGATTACTATTTTGTACTTGATTTTGACCAGTGAGTAGGAATGACAGAAACCGTAAGAGTAAATGACCATGCTCTCATAGAGTTTGGCAGATTGGGAAATAAATACCAGATAACGTTTTGATGGCTTGCTCCCTAGGTTCTGATTGGACAGTTTTCTGAATCGAGAGAGAAAGGATAGGTAGGATTCCATGCTCTAAGATTAGATAGGACAGGTCAGTTTAAAAGAGATGAAAAGATGCTTTCAAGAAGCATTTTGATTACAATAGTATGCATGGTTTTATTAAAGAAAAATTGGAGATCTATAAAGCTACTGATTCAGTTGTCAAGGAAATTAATTTATTTCTCATTTTAAAAGACATAGAGTGCTAACTTGGAATCAAGAAGATCTGTGTTTGAATTATGCCTCAGATAGTTACCAGCTTTGTGACCCCAGACAGGTCATTTAATCTTTCTGTTAGTATTTCTTCACCTGTAAAATGAAGGTGTTAAACCCAATGATCTCTGTGGTCCCTTCCAGATATAAATCTGTCATCCACCCAGTGAATGTGAGAACCTAATAAGGAAGCAACATCAGTTATTAAGGATGTATATAAAGTAGCACATTATTGTAGGAATAGTATCGATAGTACAAGCTGAGAACGAGATACCCCTGGATGATTAATGAATGCCAGTCAGCAAAAAGGATTTTTAAAGCCATATTGGGCTCACTAGAAAGATCAAGTGGGATAGTTGCCTGAAGGTTGAAGGTTCAAAAATAAAGAATCTAAAGATAATAGAAATAAGGCAAAACTGATACCTTGGGTTTAAAGCTGCTCTTTGAGAGAGAATTACTTTTTGATTTATCTTTTTGGCTCTCTTAATTGCTTTTCTAGATAATGAAAGAGTTGGATAGGATAATCTTTAAAATCTTCCAACTTGACATTTTTGATCTTATCATCAGGCTTTGTTGTTTTCCCAGGATGTGGATAATTTACAGTGGACTCAATATTAATGTGCATTCTTGCTATATAGATATTAAAACTTGTGTACAAGGGTGGCACAAAATGAAAAGCCATAGGTGAGACTGATTTTTGCCATTGTGATCATAGATCCACTCACATGATAAAGACTGACTTGTAATAGCTTACTTATTTTGGTAACGTCCCATAATTTATCCTTTGCCACTATTTTGGCTAGCTATTTAGAAAGAACTATAAATTTGTATTTTTGAGGTACATACAGATATGTATCTAAATTCTTTAAAAATTTGTATTAAATTATTATTTCATATTGGTATATAGCATTGGAGGGATTATTACTCTATTTGACTAAGGTACTAGGGATAAGCTAAATGGCCCAGTGGATAGACTGCCAGGTCTGAAGTCAGGAAGACTTACCTTCCTGAGTTCAAATCCAGCTTCATATAATTACTAGCGATGTGACTCTGGGTAAATCACTTTACCTATTTGCCTCAGTTCTTCTATAAAGTGAGCTGGAGAAGAAAATGGCAAACCACCTCAATATTTTTGACAAGAAAACCTAAAATGAGGTCATGAAGAGTATGACATGATTGAAAAACAACTGAACTGAAAACTGGGCTTGGAAGGTTGCTTTATTATTATTCATGCCATTATCTAATATTTAAGCCCATATTACTCTGGAGCTACCTGGTGCCCTCCTGATGAATCTGTAAGTTGCCAAACTACTTTTCATCTGAAGAACAATTTTTAAGTAGGACGGAGATACTACATTTTTAGGCCACTTCTGCCCAGGCATGGAACCTCTCAATCTTGTACTTTTCTTTTGGTCTGAACCTGTGATTTCATTGATGTAGGGAATCTCATTGTGTAAATTTCTTCCCCTGATGAAGCCTGGCAATTCTGCTTGGAGAATTGCCTTGAGCATAGAAATTTAATGATTTGCCCATGGTCACATATCTGGTATGTGACAGAAGAAGGACTTTAACCTAGATCTTCTTGACCCCAAGACCAGCATTCTATTATACTAGCCTATGTTTTAAATTTGTTTATATACTTACTATGTGTTTGATGAATATAAATGAAAAAAAAATGACCTGATATTACTTTTTGGTTTGCATTTGTAGCACCACCTAGTGGAAGCCAAAGTCGAGACCTTTTCCCTTTACCTAGATAACTTGATAGATGGATAGATAGATAAATAGATACACAGACAGATGGATGGATGGATGGGTGGACAGACGTACAGATGGATCTATGTATCTATTTATCTATCTATCATTTATTTGAATATACAGTTCCTTCAGCAAAGTGGTTCTCTTGATTGTTTTCTATTAGACTTCAGGTTCCTTGAAAACAAAGACTGTGTTTCCTTTCTTTGTATCCCTAGTTTTTAGCATTGCCCCTCACACATAGTAGTAGCTGGTTGACTGACTTAATGTACCCTAAGAACATTATGTCTAACATTGTTTTGATTTAGACCATTGTAAACAGTCATTCTGAGAATATATTATATTCAGTGTTGCTATGGCCTTAACATTTTCTTGGGGTTCCTAATCCACTTATGTTATTGTGAGGTGATTTATAGATAGAAATATAGTTTTGTGTAGCTTTTTTGCTTCCTTTTTTTTCTGTTGCATAAGACCTTAAATGTACTGGATTGTATAAATAGCAGTGTGCTATCTTCATCATTGAAGTAGTATTGTACTTGTCCTTTATGACAATAGGAAGGTACCCTGGCAATACTTAGCTTTTCCACAAGTGGATTTTTTACTCATAAATTTCTTTAAGTTCTTTTAGAAATTCAGCCTGTGAACTTATTTATTTTTGACTTGACAATTCAAATGGGAAGCTAGATATCATATGATATTTTATTTAACAGTGCATTTTTTCCCTCCCATTATTTAAGGAATAAAGATATTAAGGTTAAAAAAGTTACTATTTTTTTGAAGTATGTGCTCAGCATCCACAAAAACAAAACAAAAAAACTATTGATTCTCAGAAGTGTGAAAGGTTATGAGTTCTTCCCTCAGTAACCAGTTCATGAATCTTAAATCTTTCAGACTAATACAAATCTTGTTAATGAATTTGAAAGAACTTCCTGAAACTTTACTCAGGTGTTGAATAATCTTGTATACTGCTCCTTCAGTATATTTAGGAAAGTCCAAATACATTTAATGATTTCTAGTTTTTTGAATAAAAAGAGTATGACATGAATTGCTTATAAAAGAATGTAATCAATGTTTTCATAACTAAATTGCATTTTATATGAAGAAAATTCTCTTATTTGAGATTTTGTTCTTATATAGATGGTTGTAAAAACTTTCATGGATATGGATCAAGATTCTGAAGAAGAAAAGGAACTGTATTTAAACCTTGCTTTACACCTTGCTTCAGATTTTTTCCTCAAGCATCCAGATAAAGATGTTCGCTTACTGGTGGCATGTTGTCTTGCTGATATTTTTCGGATTTATGCTCCTGAAGCACCTTATACTTCACCAGACAAACTGAAGGCAAGTATGATGTATTTAAAAACTTCTTCCAAGATTGATGACATGTCATAGGTGAATTCTTTCTGTCAGAAGCTGAGTTGAACCTTTTAATTAAAAAAAGAAATGTCAGTATCAGTAGAACTAAGTGGTTTTGGGCCCCCAAGTTGTTTTTATTTGTGGTATGATAGTAACTACCAAAGTAGGCATTAAGAATTTGATATTTCTTAGAGTGCTATTATGCTTATAAAAGTCCCTTGAATCTTCTTTTTCTTCTTTAACTCATAGTTTGAGATTTGATTCTTTTGAAAAGCTTTTCTTGGAATCCTAAAGATAAAAGTGATGTTAGTATATTGTATTACTTCTGGTACTTATTGTTAACTATCTCTTAACATCTTTTAATATGAAATAGAAAATCACTAGTAAACATGAGTGTCTTTGTATGAAAAGGTGGCCAGAAAATGGAGATTGTAGCTGAATTTCTGAATTTGTTAGCTTATTTTGAGAATGGGCAGTAAGTACGAAACTTAGGATTTCATTGGTATAGGAGACTCCCTTTACCAATGCAGAATAGTAACTTCTTTGCAATTTATAGTATTTGTCTAGAGCAGAGGTGTTACATGACCAACAGTGGACCAAGTTGTGGTAGTACACTCCTGATTACAACCTGAACCTTATTAAAACGTAATAGAGAAATATTTAACAAATTAAAATAAAAATACACTAGAACATAGATAATGTGAATGAGTTATTCTTGTAAGTCAGTGTGCCACTAGCAGGGATCCTTATGTATGTATGTATGGTTTAGTGGCCTCATTTCCATTTGAGTTTGACACCACTGGTCTAGAGCACCAAAAGGTTAAGCAGTTTGTTCACTCATACAATCTGTACATCTATTAGAGATTTTTTTGGACTAGAATCTAGATCTTTCTGACCCCAAGCCTGGCTTTCAACCTGCTGTGGGTATGTTGTCTCTTCTGAAAAATAGGCATATGTTTTTGTGTGTTTCCGTGTGTGTATGTAAATATAACAACAGTATTTCCCTACTTATCTCTGTCCCCTTCTTATTTTTCTTCCGCTTAGTTCTTTATTTTAAAAATATTTTATTGATGCTCTTCTTTTTTCATCGGTTATTACTCTACCCCATTCCCTTGCCCTTCTAAATAAAACCCATTTGTAACAAAAGTATAGTTAAGCAAATGTTTCTGCTGTCATATAGGCATCATTCTGCAGAGAAGAGGAAAGTACAACTACTTCTAAGTCTTGATTATTCATGGCATTGATCAGAATTTTTGTCTTTCAACATTGTAGTCATCGTATAATGAATTCTGGTTTTTCTTACCTTCCCTCTTCATATAATTCTTCCTAGGTTTCTCTAAATTCATTCCTTTTGTCATCACAGCACAATAATTACTTTCCATAATTTGTTGAGCCATTCTCCAATTAATGGGCACCCACTTGTTTTTAATTGTTTCCTGTAACAGTAAATGATGCTAGAAATAGTTTTTTAAAACAAGTCCTTTGTTTCATCTTTTTAAGGTATATGTCTAAGAGTGGTATTTATTGTTGGGTCAAAAGGTATTTATAGTTTAATGATTTTAGGGGTAAAGTTCCAAATGGCTTTCTAGAATTATTATGCTAATTCATAACACAAACATTAGTGTTGCTGTTATCCCTTTTTGTCATCATTGCCAACCTGATGAATATGTGGCAGAATGCCAGAGGTGTTCTTATTTGCATTTCTCTAGTTTTGGATCTTTTTTTCATGTTATTCTTGATAGTTTTCATTCTTTCTGCTGCCTGTTAGTATCCTTTGACCTTCTATTGGGGAATGACTCATATATTAAATAGATTTGTTTAGAAGATTTTTTTCCTAGTTAATTTTCTCCTTCTTGTTCTAAACACATTGCCTTTCCTTGTACAAACACCTGAGAGATTATGTAATGAAAAATGTTCATTTATTTTCTTTGCTCCTCTCCATTCTTTGTTATAGTTAAGAACCCTCCCCATAGCCCTTCTTGTTAAGAGTTTGTTTATGATATGACCATTTCTATATTAGTTATATATCTTTTAGAAGTTTATTGTGGTATGAGGAATAAGACTCGAAATTCTAATTTCTAAACCTAATTTCTCCCAGACTTCCTTCTTATTTTTATTGCTTTTTCTTTTAAATTGAACCTAGGAATTGTCTTGAAGATAATTTTCTTCTATTTTCACCCCCCATATTTAGAATTTGATCATCTTTTCATAGGATATAATATTATTGAGTTAAAAAAAAAACCCAAAACCTCTAGACTCCAGGCACTATTCTATCTCTTATGACCTAGCTGCCTCATAATTAAATTATTTAAGACATGTTTAGGTGTCATTAGAATGTGAACTCCTGAAGGTAAAGGACTATTACATTTTAACTTACCATCCTGGTGTCTAGTACAGTTCCTTGTACACAGTAGGCATGTTTTACATTTTGTTCACTTGGATCGACATTTAAGAGAAAGTTGAAATATCCAGACAGGCTGACCAAGAAATAGTTGAGAGAGAATTTTACAAGAAATTAAAGCTATTATAGGATAAAAAAATGTTTTTAGTGATAATTAAAACTATGTGGGGAGACAATTCCTGAAAGGTGGAGGAATTGAGCTTGAGTGATCAAATAGTACTACCAAAAAGAATTGAAGGATTTGGTGGGCAAGCTAGAAATAAAATGAAGATAAAAGAAATTTGTGAAAACTAAGGGCATTAACTGACATTTATAAAAACATTCCAAGATATGAAAACATTTAAAAAAAACCTTTTACTTTCTAAGAATCAATACTTGTTCTAAGGCAGAAAAGCAGCAAGGGCTAGCAATTGAGGTTTAGTGAGTTGCCTAGGGTTATGGCTAGAAAGTGTCCGAGGCCAAAATTGAGCCCAGGACCTCCCATTTCTCAATCCATCAAGCCACCTAGTGGCTCTTTCTTCCCCCTTGCACCCCACAATATCTTAATTGCCAAATGTAATGGCCTTTTCTCAGTCTTCATTCTTCTTGACTCTCTGCATCCTTTGCTATTGCTCATCACCTATCACCCTCTTCTCCAGAATGTCCCCTTCTCTAGTTGGGAGAGGTATCAGTTAGATGGTTATTAAAATAGTGGAGGTGAGAGGTGATAGGCCCCAAGTGAGTAATGAAAGGGAGGGAGATGTGAGAGATGTGGAAATAGAAATGGCAACATATTGCTTATATGCTTTTGATAAATTGTCCAATGGGAAATAATGAAATAATAGAGTCAATGAGAGATGGCATAGAAAGAAATTAGAGGAGGGCAGAAGACACAAACCTGTTGTACCTCTCAGAGTCAAGGGGCATGATATAGATGATGAATGTAAAATTTATAACCTATAATTAAGGTTTCTCTCAAATTGATTACATTCTTACAGTCATCCAGGATAAATTCTCTGATGTTATTAAACTTTAGGATATAGTAGTCAGCCTTCTCATCTTTATTATTTTTGTACATTTTCAGGTATGCATTACTTGATTTTATATAAATTACTTGGTCTGGTTTTTTGCCTTTCCACATTTATAATATTTATTATATGCATACAACATCAAAAATTGTTTTGCTCTGTAAAAGTGTTAAGAACTCTTTCATATGTAAGTAAATTCCTTATTCGTTGTCTTTGCCCAGGTTCTTATTTGTAACCATTTATTGTCATAAACCTGACTTTTTATTTATCTTCATATTACTATGAATATGTATATAAAGTATATAAAAAGTAAATAGTAAGTCTTATTTTTTTATTTGGTGTATGATTATCTGAACTGTTGTTCATGTTATTTTTAAAGGATATATTTATGTTTATAACAAGACAATTGAAAGGATTAGAAGACACAAAAAGTCCACAGTTCAATAGATATTTTTATTTACTTGAGGTGAGTAATATTTCATATCTGTCACATTGGCTGTTAAAACATTTTTTTCTGAGTAGATATCTTTATCTTGAATTTTTATAATTAAATTTTCTCTTTTATGTTTCCTATTCTTTTAATTTCAGAACATTGCATGGGTCAAGTCCTATAACATATGCTTTGAATTAGAAGATAGCAATGAAATTTTCACACAACTTTATAGGACCTTATTTTCAGTCATAAAGTAAGTTAATTTTATTTAACGCCTAGTTTTATTTCAAGATGTGATTTTCATTAGTTTACTTGGATACTATGTTTTAGCTTGAAAACAAAAGTTTTAAAACTCAAATTCCGTAGGTTTTATGTTTAAGTAATTTTGGATAACAAAGTAGAAGGAAAATTGTTCAACTGTGTTGATAAAACATAACAGGTATAGGAGAGTTGTAAATTTCTTTTAGTGCTCTAAATAGTGTGTAATAAAGTAAAATTATTCTATTGCCTAATTTTATGAAGGGGGAGCTTCAGAGTAGATGAGCTTTCCTCTATGTAATTGTTGACATGGTAGTGGTAGTTGTAATAAAAGGTGATGATCAGAAAAAGTAAATAAGAGGGGCAGCTGGGTAGCTCAGTGGAGTGAGAGTCAGGCCTAGAGACAGGAGGTCCTAGGTTCAAACCCGGCCTCAGCCACTTCCCAGCTGTGTGACCCTGGGCAAGTCACTTGACCCCCATTGCCCACCCTTACCACTCTTCCACCTATGAGACAATACACCGAGATTAAGGGTTTAAAAAAAAAAAAAAAAGAAAAGAAAAAGCAAATGAGGAATGAATCAGGTAGCTAGCTGTAAATGTCCTGTTGAAGGACATAGGTAGATTCTATATGCTCCTTTGATTCCAGGTTCCTTAATCTGTCTTGTTGTTTGTTCCAGAACCTGTATCAGTTTAATATATTGAAGCTTTGTTGTAATGATCCCTTTGGAATTCACACTATAAGCTTAAGAGTTGAGGCTACCAATGCCCAAGTTCATCTGGTACTTGTTTTTAGTACTTCAGTCATTAAACATTTCTGCAAGGAATCCAGGCTGTTCCCAGACCGAATCCCACTTTATTGTAAATAATTTTTATGTATTAGGTTAAATGAAGTCTAATTTTTCAGTATAACATTAGAAAAATTATAATGCATTCTAAAGCCAATGTAAATAATTTTATATTATTTATTAGTTTAAATTATTGGCCATTTTCCTTGAGTGTAATTAGTTGAGTGTTGAATGTATTTTAAAAATTATTTTTATCAGAAATAATTTGTTAGATTGAATTTTGTCAAAACTTTGCCTTCTAAAATTTTAAATTGGTATACGGAATATTTGGTCATAATTAATGTAAGTTTATAAGAAATAGACTACTCTCTTGGTAGTTCTTCAAAATGTTAGGTTTATAAAAACACTAATGGAAGCTTCTGTTGGTTTTGCTGCTGTTTTTATTTTATTTTAAAAAACTCTTACTTTCTGTCTTAGAATCAATACTAAGTATTAGTTCCAGGGCAGAAGAATGGTAAGGGCTAGGTAATTGGAGTTAAGTAACTTGCCCAGGGTCACACAGCCAGGAAGTTTCTTAAAGCCCCATTTGAACCTAGGATCTACTTCAGACCTGTCTCTCAGTCCCCACTGAATCATCTAGCTGCCCCATTTGCCATTTGCTGTTTTAAAAAAAGTACAGGGTTTTTCAGTGCTCTCGTGATTAGATTGCTACCTGATGTTGTAATCCACTAAAAAAATATTAACTACCTTTCTCTAATTTTAGCAATGGTCATAATCAGAAAGTTCATATGCACATGGTGGACCTGATGAGCTCTATTATTTGTGAGGGAGATACTGTTTCTCAGGAGCTTTTGGATACAGTTCTAGTAAATCTGGTACCTGCCCACAAGGTAAACTGGAATACATTTTTTATTCAACTTACCAAACATTTGTTAAACCTGCATTATTATGAAAGCATTGTGTTAAGAGAAGGGTTTACAAAGATAAGAGATATTTATATTCTCATAGAGTTATCATTCTAATGAAATTATGAATATAAATCATTTTAATACTTTATCACATTTGTGCTCAGAATCTGATATTTTAAAAAGTTGACATGGCTTCATATGAATTAGTTTATTGTTTATAATATAAGAACTAAAAACCACTATTTTATAGAAGCACTATGATTTTAATACTCTTTAAATAATAGATAATTAAAATAGTAACTAAAATTTTAGCATGTATTTTATTTGCTCAAATATGCCTCATTTTTCATTTAACTTGACATTCTTAGTTAAGAAACTAAACACTTTTTTTCAAGACTTTGTGATTTTGAAACTGGCCTCATAGATATTCTAATGATTTTGAAGCAGATTTTGAAGTTGGGTATGTGATTTCTTAATATAGGGAATCTCGTGAATCAGGCAACTACCTCTACTACTTTGTACTTTTCTGTATCCTTTCTGTAACTTTCAGTCTTGGAGCGTAGCCTCAATAAATGCTAGTTGAAGTGACTTATCCAGTCACACAACTGATATATAAGAAGGGCAAAAATTTTAAGGATAAAAGTATACTTTTTGGAGGAGAAGGAGAAGATTGAAAGGAAGAGTCTAGGAATTCCTATATATATGTTATAAAGACTTGAGCTTCTATAGAACATAATTTTTAATACTAATTATATTTTTTATTGTACTTTTATTTTTCTAAATATTTCCCAATGACATTCATCTTTACAAATTTTTAAATTTCATTTTTACACATTTTGAGTTTCAAGTTTCAAGATGAAATACAACAATTATATATGTGAAGTAAAGTCAATGCAAATCATATTTCCATATTATCTAGAACATAGTTTAAAAAACACTCTGTGAATAGGCAGTATGAAATATTTTGTTTTAGCATCCATTCCAACATAAAGGCAGCATCTCTTGATTTTCTAGTTAACCTTGGTATTTCCAGGAGATGCCTCCACTGAAAGTTGATTCCTTTTTTTTAAATTTTTATTTTGGACTGAATCAAAGTTTAATCTTTTCTTTTGTAAACCCTTACCCTTCTGTCTTAGAATCATTACTGTGTATTGGTTCCAAGGCAAAAGAACAGTAAGGGCTAGGCAATGGGGGTTAAGTGACTTGCCCAGAGTCACACAGCTAGGAAGTGTCTGAGGTCAGATTTGAACCTAGGACCTCCCGTCTTTAGGCCTGGCTCTCCATCCACTGAGTGCGCGTTCTTCAAACCCCCCGTTAGATGATCTTTAAGGCCATGTCCATTTGTGTGTCTGTGCCTGTCTCTGTCTGTGTGTCTTTGTCTGTCTCTCCCTCTCCCCTTGTCCCCCCTTCCTGTTTTAGTATCATTTCTAAGAGAGAAGAGTAGTAAGGCTAGGCCATTATGGTTAAGTGACGTGTCCTGGATCATACAGCTGGGAAGTATCTAAAAATTACATTTGAACCCTTATCTTCTGGACTTCAGGCCTGGTTTTCCATCTGCTTTGTTATCTAGCTGCCATGAGTCCAGTTCTAAATCCATGATTCTTTCTGTCTCTTAGTATTTCTTAGTATTAGGCTCTAGGACTAAACAGATTAAAGAGAAGCCAATATTATTTTCGGGAGTGGAAGAATCATGAAGAAAGGGTAAAAAATGTATATGATTGAAGTATCTAGCAATTTGGGCTGTGAGTAAGTGAAATTGGAAAGTTTGTGAAAAGCTTGTTAATATTGGATTTTGAAGACCAAAGTTTTTGTTCCACTGAAATCATTGTCTTTATGAACAAGTTATTCTGTTAGTCTGTTTTTCATTTATAAAATAAATTTTTAGTGTCAGATGAAGTATATGTAAAAAGACTTGGGAAATTAGTTTCATATAAATAGTTATTATGGAGGAGGAACTCAACAATTGTACAGATAATAAATGCCTATGAAATGCATAACAATGTAAGTACTGGGAATAGGAAGACAAAAGATTCCTTTCTCTGAAGGAGTGTAGCAGAGAAGTAGAGAGATAGAGAAGCGTTACAAAGTATGTTATTTTGTCTTTGAAGTAAACTCATCTTAGTACTTATTTCATAAAATTCCCTATTAGCAGTTAAATTCAGCAACCTAATCCACACACAGTCTTTCTTAAAATTCTATGGGTCTTGCTCTTGAGAAGCTAAGTCTGAATTTCAAAGATCTCATTTCACTCGAGAGGTTCCACATATATAAAATCTTGTCTCTATTACCTCATCACTTGCCTCTAAGTCTCTTGATATATCAGAATACTTTTGTTCAATTATTTATTAATTATTTCTTTCATTATTTATCTTACTAAATCTGAAATAACTTCCCCTTGGACCACTTTCCCTCATCTCTATGTGGTCTCAGAGTTGATCTAGGTATTCTGTGAAGAAGCCTTAGAGAACACAGCTAATTTCAGCCCTGTCATGAAGTTGGATCTAGTCTTCTGGAGCTAGTAGAAGAATGTAGCTGATGTCCCTAGAACTTTTTAATTTAATAATATTTCTGGTATTCTACACACAGAAATGGAAGTTTACTTGCATCTCTTAAGGCTTATCTAAGCAGGCTTGACTTCTGAGAGTGGAACTTGAGACAAGACAAGATAACACTTAAAAAAAACAAACCCTTATTTTCTGTCTTGGTAACAATTCAAGACAGAAGAGCAAGGTCTGGGCAGATGGGGTTAAGTGACTTGTCTGGTGTCATGCAGAAATGAGTTCAGATTTGAACCCAGGTCCTTCCAACTGCAGACCTAGAGCTTTATCCACTATGCCACCTAGCTGCCTCAGGATAAGATAACACATAATCTATCCAGTTATATACATAGCTTCCCTTGTGTTAGGACAGTTGTCATCCCTCAAAGAAGAGGAATAAACTGTCAAATATTATCTTCTGTTTTGGGATATTTTTCTTGCTAATTGGTTAACTTTTTGATATAGGTCATTAGAACAAAATATAGTTAGTGTCAAGGTCTATATTAATAGTTGGGGAGAGTATACAACAGGCCTTGTCTTCAAATATTTTACCACCTAAATATTTTTACAAATTTTTTGTAGTCTTCTACCCTCTGCATGTTCCCAGTTGTGAAAAGTGGTGTTAAGCAGTATATAGTTTTTTGACATTGAAAAAAAATATGGTTGTGTCTCTCCAGTTGCTTTGAATAAAAAGGAGCTTCTTTTATATTTAGTGAATATTCTAGCCTAGCATAGGAACTCATAAAAAAAGCCAACACCCTTATCTTCCATCTTAGAACCAGCACTATGTTTTGGGTCCAAGGCAGAAAAGTGACAAAGGTTAGGTAATTGGAGTTAAGTGACTTGCCCAGGGTCCCATAGCTAGAAAGTGTCTTTGGCCAGATTTCAACCCAGGATCTTCCATTTCTAGGCCTGGCTCTCTATCCACTGAGTCACTTAGCTGCCTCTGGAATACATCTAAAGAAAAGAGATAAATATTCCTACAACCTCAAAAATTGGAGGCAGTAGTAGAAATTATGTAATTAATGATTGATAGCTATATTTTGCCTATCTACAGGAGTTATATTTTCCCTGTCAATAAATACCTAAGTAACATAGTGAATTGAGTGCTTGACCTAGGTTCTGCTGCAGACACTTATAAGTCATATGTGACCCTAAGCAAGTCACTTAGCTTCTCTGTGCCTCAACTTATTTGTAAAATGGGAATAGTAGTACCTGTCTTCTAGGGTTGTTGTGAGGCTAAAACAAGATGTTTTTAAAGTACTTGACAAGCCTTATAGTATTATATAAATTCTGTTGTTAGTATGACTACTACTAAATTTAGGGTTATATATACACACACACACATATATATATATATAAGGTTAAAAGAAGGACCCTGTCCTCAAGGAATTCCTAATTGGAGAGACAACATGCAAACAAATACATATGTACAAACTATTAATAGTGATTTAGGAAGGATTATAGAAATGTGAGATAGGCAAACAGAATAGTTTTTACATGCCCAGAGTTGGAAAGTGTAATTAAGGATAATTTAAAAAATAAGCCACGTTACTTTTCCCCTGTTCTCTATTTCAAACACTTCAAAATTTGAGACTTAAAAAAGTTGATAGTATTTCTTGACATTTGGTCTTCATTGATACAACTGCTTGATTTATTTTTTATGTTAAATAATTAGAGGTGTTTATTGTTTTTATATATTTCAGAATTTAAACAAACAAGCATATGACTTGGCCAAAGCTTTACTGAAGAGGACAGCTCAAGCTATTGAACCCTATATTACTAATGTAAGTTCTGATTATAATTTGTCATCAGTTGGTATAAGCAGAAATATTGAAATTTTAGCAAATAATATATACTATACTGAAATAATATACTTCCTTTTGTCCCCTATTTAAAGATATAATTATTCGATTTTATTGTCTTTGTAAGATATATCACCTTGTTCCTCTTATTACCAATGATTTTCATTGATTTATGTTGTGTAAATTTTTTCCCTTAGTTATTAGAACTAGAGTTAATTGAATTCAGGAAACATTTATTAAGATCTTGCCTCCTGCAAAGTACTGTGCAGCAGTTCCTGCCATGTAGGAATTTATATTCTCATTAGGAGTTTTAACACATACAGAAGACCAGACAGAATAGTCTATTCTTTTTTTTTCCATGAGAGCCTTTTGGGTACTTGAAGATAGATTATCATGTTCCTCTTGATTTGTTTCCTTCTCTGGGCTAAATAGTCCTACTTCCTTCAACTGAATTGATTTCCTTAAGACATTTTATTGCTTATTATTATTCTTTCTAAAACTATAGTGTCCAGAACTGAACACAGTGCTCCAAATTTGGTCTGATCTGGTCAGAATAACTCCTGGTTGCTCTACCTCTTTTAATAAAGCCCAAAGTCACATTGACTGACATTACTCTACATGACCATTCAAAACCTCTCAGTAATTGCCAAATTCATTGATGTCTAACTGTTGTGAAATTTATTTTTTTTGGAATCCAAGTGTTAAATATTGTATTTATCTCTATTAAATTTCATCTTAGTAGATTTCAGCCCAATTTTCTAGCCTGTTAAGATAATCTTGGATCCATATTCTACCATCCATTATGTTATTCCCCACTTACCCTTAGTTTTGTGTCATCTGAGCATGCCCTCCATATACTTTGAGTGTCTCTATACTATGTACAATGTACTATTCATAAGTTACTGAGGGAATATAAAGATAGCTAGACACATCCCTACCTTTAAGAAATTTATAAGCTTGTATGGCAAGTATAAGAGAAGTACATGAATTACTATTGTATTTTAGTGTTTCCAGGATCTTGGGTGTGAGGCAAGTTGTAGCCCATCTATAACTTTGTAGGTGTTCTCAGAAAGTTGCTTAGGGCTCACAACCATGCAGCTACTAGTCATTAGAGGCAGGATGTGAATTCAAGTCTTCTTCGTTCCAAGTTCAGTGTTATTCACTGAAAATATGTTATATAATAAATAATGATACATAATTTTAGTTGATATCTCATCACATTATATATTTACAAAACACTTTACATCTATTTTCTCATTATCTCATAAGAGATAATACATTTGTTATTAATCAGCTGTACTCAGCTGAGGAAAAGAACATTTTGAGTTGTAGCCAAATGAGGATGAGATAAAGTATCATTGTACAGTGGAAAAATACTATTCTGGAATTTGGGAGAATAGAGTTTGGATCCCATCTCTAATACTTATGAGGTATGTAACCTGTGGTGAATTATATTCTCCCTGAGCCTCAATTTCCCATAAAGTAAAGGAGCAGATAATTTGTAAGGTCCTTTCCAGCTACCATTTATGCCTTTATTCAAGTCATTGATAAAAATGTTAAACAGTGCACAGTCAAACAGTGTTTCACTGAAGATATTCTTCCAAGTTGACTTGGAACCATTAATGACTACTCCTTGAGTCAGATCATTTAACCATTTCCAAATTTATCTAATTGTTTATTTAATTCATGTCTCTCCATCTTTTCTCTAAGAATGTTATGTTACTTTATTTAATACTTGCTAAAATATAATATTTACTACATTTCCTTCATCTGCTAATTAATAAGGTTCAAAAAAGAAAGTAATTTTGTCTTCCATAACTTGTTTTTAGTCAACCTATGCTGGCTTTGTGACCATTGTTTTCCTTTCCTAGATATTTTCTGGATGTCTCTTTAATAATATGTATTAGAATTTTTCTAGGAGTCAATTTATACTCACTGGCCAACTAATGGGACATGTGTTGCTGTTCAGTTGTTTTACTTGTGTCTGGCTGTCATCCCATTTTGGAGTTTTCTTACCAAGGATACTGGAGTAGTTTGCTATTTCTTCCTCCAGTTCATTTTGCATGCGAAGAACTGAGGCAAACAGGATTAAGTGATTTTTCCAGGGTCACACAAAGTTCTGCCATTTTGTTGCTGTGACTTAGGACCAATTATTTTCCTTTTTCTGACTATCAGTTTCCGTATGTGTAACATGGAGATAATAGCGCTACTGATATTTCCTAAATTGCTCATGAGGATCAAATGAAATGTAAAATACACTCTAACTAAATATTAATGCTATATAAAGAAATGTCAGATATTATTAATAATTGATAAAAATGAACTTTTCTTATAAGTATGGATCTTTTTCATTACTTTCAGAAGATTTTTTTTTAGTTGATTAGGCTTATTTTAAAGGCAGATAGTGGATGTATCCCTTCTTGCCTACCATCAAATATGTATGTAGACATAATTTAGAGTAATTCAATACAACAAACAATGAATTAATCACTTATTGTATGCAAAGTATTGTGCTAAGTTCTGGGTAGATGAAGGGAAAACCAAAACATTTTCTGCTTTTAAGGAGCTTATGTTCTGCTGGGAAAAAGGAGCTATAATAGCTTCATATTTTTCTATAACATTTAAGGTTTATCAAACACTGCCCTTAAAGTCAAAATACTTATACACTGCTCTTGCCTTGTCAAGTAAGTATTAATGGAATGTATGGGACTTTATTTCAAGTATTTTCTAAGATCCTCCACTTTCAAATAATTTTTCTTGGAATTATTGTGTCTGTCTAGGTATGTATGCTTTCTGTGCATGCATGCAAACACATATATATGTTTATATATAAGCTGTATGTCACTCATTCTTTTTCTCAGTTTTCATGCCGAGTTTCTTCTTAAGATGATTTTTCTGTTAATTGCATATGATGAGGCAATTAAATATCACATCCCTTTTGGATACACCATTACTCATTATATAGGATCTACTTTATGCAGATTTTGGTCTATTTTGTTTTTGAAAATAAAATCTTAAAAAATTAAAATATATGTATACTAATGACCTGTCATGATAGTGTAGTCCTGGAAGTATTTAAGTAAGTAATATAATTTTCTTTATGTTTTATGTCTCTTTATGATGTGATGTGCATAATTGGGGAAATTAGTTTGTAAGAAAGAAGCATCGGGGGAAATATGACTTTTTAGACTTATTATATTTGACTGAATTCAAATTCTGTAGTGAATCTAAATGGTTTCCATCAGAGAATTATGAATATGAGTTCTAGATTTTTGGTGACTCTGATAGACTGAATATGATTTGTTGCCTTGTCTGAAAGTTTTTGTTTTTTTTTGCCCAGTTCCAATTTGCTCTGAGTAGAAACACCTTTATCTGTGTTTTCTCATTTCCTAACTAATTTTTATTAGCCTTTGAATGACTAGTTTTCTATTTCAGTGGTCCACTAAAGTACAACAGTTGATCTCCCCCTTGTGGCTATTGACCTAAATCAATTTTTTTTACAAAGTCATTAATGCTTGATAATTGTTGTTGGTGCAAATACAAGAAAGGAAAATTCATATTGTGCATTTCTTTTGACTTGGAGAATAAAAGAGAAAAGTATGTCCTGTTATTTAAAGGCATAAAATCCAAGCAAGTTTCTAAGAAGCTGTTTCTGCATGGAATGCAAAATGAAAAATTATAAGACTTTCCCAGTCACAAGTGCCTCATGGTAACATCCATCAAACTTTTGCCATTACAGAAAGAGAATATCCTCTTTTCATTCTTATTCTTTCTGCCATCCTTTTTTCCAGAAGCTTAGAGTGAGAAAGAGGAGAAAGATTAGATGAACATTTCATTTATGTAGACAGCTTCTTCAATTGCTCCTTCCCATTTCCCTCATTTTGGGTGTTTGCCAGTCTTATCAGTTCCTTACTGGAGAGTTAACTTTTATTTCTTGTCAGGCATATGGGTGGCCTGGTAGAAAAATTACTGGACTTGGAATCAGAATCAGAAAGATCTGAGTTTGAATCCTATCTCAGACACTTTAACAGTGTGACCCATACCAAGACATTGAACACCTCTCAGTTTCAATTTCTTCATTTATAATGGGATGATAGTGGTACTTTATTTTGTGTTATTTCCCTCAATTAGTGTATAAATTCTTGGAGAGCAGGGATTAGCTTCATTTTTCTACTTGTGTCTTCAGTGACACTTAGTACATAGTAAACACCTTAATAAATGCATTTTTATTAATTCATTCATATAAAAATAGGTAAAGCATCTTGCAAATGTTATGTTACACAGCTTATCTATTCTGCTTAGAAATTTTATAAATAGTTAAAATAAACTTTCTTATTTTATTAAATGCAATAACTAGCATTTAGATAATGCTTTAAAACTTTCAAAATGCTTCATATATTTTATCTCACTGATTCTCTCAACTAGATCAAGAAGGGTAACATTCCTGTTGCCTCTTTTTTAAAACAGATGAGGACCTTGAGGCTGAGAAGTTAAGTGACTCGTTCAGGGTTATAGGTATAATAAGTTATCAGAATTCAGATTCAGATTTTCCTGTCTTTTTAAATATAATGCTTTATCCATCTAGGTACATATTTTAAAAAATTATTAACCATAATGAAGATGTGTACCCAAAAAGGGGCAAATTTTTATTGAAAACCCTTGTAATAAGGTAAAAAACAAAGTAAAGAGCCAGAAAAAAATCATTTTGTGATCCTTTTCCATATTATCTGAAATTCTATTACCTGTGGTCCTTTTCTCCTTTCTTTATATAGTTGTTATTTTAGAGTGTTTGTGTAGATCACTCATGCACGCTCATGATTTTACTTTGTTTCTCTTCATAAAGATGGCTGTATTTGCTTGTATTCATTGCATTTATCTTTTTTGAAAAATTAACACATAATTTATCCTTTCTTTAGTTGAACATATTGTCTCTTTTAAAAATTAAAACTTTTTAAATTACATTTTTTGTTTTTAAGTCATCTTTAATCCAAATCCAAATTCCTCCTTGACTACTAGGCTTCGTAGAGTTCCTCTTGGTTTTTCAGATATAGCACTGGTTCCCAAACTTTTTTGGCCTACTGCCCCCTTTCCAGAAAAAATATTACTTAGCACCACCTGTCACATACTATCACCGCCCCCTTACAGTTATTCACTGCCCTCAAATGCACCTGTGGCCATCACCACTCCCCTGGATTGCTGCAGCAGCCACCAAGGGATGGTGGTGCCCACTTTGGGAATCACTGAGATATAGCTTAGGCACAGTTTTCTTCATGAACATTTTTCAGATCTTTTGACCTGCTAGTACTCTTCCTCCCAAACTATCTTTTGGGGTTCATTAATTAACTTTATAGATATGCTTTAAATATGTATAATTTAAACATATTTGCTTATACATTCTTGATTCTCCCTTTAGAATATAAATTCATTGTAGGTAGACGTCATTTCATTTTTTTGTATTTGTGTCCCAAATTTAATTTAATTCAATTCAGTAAACATGAAGGTCCTATTTGTGCTAAGCATGAGAAAAAAAAGATAATCCCTGCCCTCATGGAACTTAAAATGGAAATTCTTGATAGAGGCACCTAATAATACTTGTAGATTGAATTATATATTCTTAACCTTTTCCTTACTCAATGAGACATCTCATGTAATAAAAATTAAAAAAAAAAAAGTTCAGCAAAATTAACCAGTGTTATCTTCCCAGTTTGACAGTATACACTATGTTTCATATCTATAGTCTCCCACCGCTGCAAAGAAGGAAAGAAAGTAGTGCTTTGATGTTTATAAAGCATTTGATACCACCTGCCAAGCTTCTGTTTTGATAGCATAGCATTTAAAAACCCAGGGTTACTTCCAGAACACAATGTGGCATTGGAGTTGGTATTCATCTTCTGTTATTGGCCCTTATCTCCAAACATAATATGTGTCTTTTAAAAATATGTTGTTAATATTCATTGTTTCTTAATTTTTTTCTTATTACAAATAGAATAATTACAAATATTTTGGCAGGATAAAGTCTTTTTTTTATTTGAATCCTGTTTCAGACCCTTAATAGCTATATAACATGTAGCAAGTCAATTAATCTCTCTTAGCTAGATAGAGCTTTGTTAAGTGATTATCTAATGACTTTTTATGCAAAGAATTGACACATCATTGGATAAATTAAACTACATCCATATTCTTGGTATAAATGAAACAATAAAGAAGTTGCAGTTAATGGAATGTTTTACATGTTCTTTTTGAAGAACTAAATTAAAGAATTGTTAGTGGGGGGCAGCTAGGTGACTCAGAGCTAGGCCTAAATATGGCAGGTCCTGGGTTAAAATGTGGCCTATAATTTGTCACCAGATAAGCAAAGCATCAACAACCTACATTTGTATAGCTAAAATAAAACATGATGAGGAAGGTAGTCTAGTTATTATTTTTCCCTTACAAATGAGAAAATTGAAGTTCATGCTGATTAAGTGCTTTTTTATTCTATCACATCTCAGTTAAGACTCAGGTAAGTCTTGACTCAAAACTGCTTGTTCTTTTTTCTTCACTAGGCTAACTTGTATAGCTTTTGGGAACTTTTTATTACATAGAAATAACTTTGGGGATGCTATTCTCTGTTATAAATTCTGAGGACTTCATGAAATCATTTGGTAGAACTGAAATGTATCAGATATTTCTTACACTATTACTTTGGAGCTGGATTTAGTAATCTCTTAACAACTAAGCTGTATTCCACATAATAGAAATAATGTAATATATAATAGGCTATCTATATTATCAGAATTAGATTGATTATAACAAACTGGCATGATATCATTGGGGGGGGGGAAGATCTGTTCTTTACTTTAAAAACCCCACCTTTTTGTGTAGTTCTTTCATTAATATTTACAGTTTTGGTAGCATAAGGTAAAAGTTCTTATTTTAAGTTACCTTGTCTCTGCCATATAGCAAAAACTGAATTTATATAAAACAAATGAGAAATTGTTTTACAAATTAATTCCTATTTTTTTAGTCTTTTGACTTTGTTTCAATATTTCTTGTCTTATAGAGACAATTCTAATTTACAAATATAGTTTTTTTTGCTATAACTTGACATATCTACTCCCAAAAAGCACTATGCTATTCAAAGTCTCAGAGCAGATAGGGGAAATTTGGGGTTAGGGCACCAAGCTCATAAATGTTATCAATAACACATAAAAAAAACAAGAACCTAATAAAATGTCAACTTTTAAAATATATGTCAGATGGTTAAGAAATACATAAATGCTACAATAAATGGCTTTCAGCTGCTACTCAGACTATGTTGTGGACTGCTGTTGAAGCAAGAAGTTGGGCAGGCTACAACTAACCCAGAGGCTGTGCTCTAAAGCAGTGATTCCCAAACTTTTTTGGCCTACTGCCCCATTTCCAGAAAAAATATTACTTAGTGCCCCAGGAAATTAATTTTAAAAAAAAATTTTAATAACAATTAATAGGAAAGATAAATGCACCTTTGGCCATCACTGTTCCCCTGGATCGCTGCAGCACCCACCAGAGGGTGGTAGTGCCCACTTTGGGAATCACTGCTCTAAAGGGAAGAGAGGGGATGAAGATGGTGTGGACCAGCTTTTCCCTTCTCAAAACTCCTTCAAAGATATACAAGAAATATGGCACTTTCCCTTGACAATGACTTAAAATTTACTAGTGAATGTGTATAGCAGAGGAGTTGAAGCTTGTGAGTTATTGTGAAGTGGTTCATATTTCTCCATTCTCTTATTTCTTTTTTTTTTTTTTTAACCCTTAACTTCCTGTGTATTGGCTCGTAGGTGGAAGAGTGGTAAGGGTGGGCAATGGGGGTCAAGTGACTTGCCCAGGGTCACACAGCTGGGAAGTGTCTGAGGCCGGATTTGAACCTAGGACCTCCCGTCTCTAGGCCTGACTCTCAATCCACTGAGCTACCCATCTGCCCCCCTCTTATTTCTTATTTAAAAAATTACATGGAAGCAAACTTGAAATTCAAGTTCTGCTCACAATGTTCCCTTATAATTGTCACATTGGAACAAATTTGAATTTTCGAAATGTGTTACAGCAGAACTGACTATATTCTGTTAATTAGGCTAGATTTTGTATCTCTTGTACTAAGCTTGCTAATTCTTTTTCTAGCTATGTCCTTTATGACTCCCATTTCTTTTCTGATTCTTTCCTCTAATGCTCTCATTTCATTTGATTAAAAACTCATTTAAAAATATTGTTTTTATAGAAATTCTATAGTACCTTATGGCCTGTCTTTGCTTTTCTTTGAGATTTTGCCTATTAATGTTTTAGAGTGTCCTTGGCATCATAATAGCTTTTTCTATAGAGGCCTTTTGTTTTTGTTTTTATTATCCTTGCAGTCTTATTTCCTGAATTGGAATTTTGTGTTAGGACCACCAAGCTCTATGTCCTATTGGAAGGAGTGTCTTTGAATGGTTCTAATTTCTGTTAACTGTAGGCCTTCCCATGGCATTGAAAGCTGTGTCAAGAATCAGTGGGAGGAAGGTGGCTGAAGAGGGCAAGGAGGAAGTTCAGCTATGGTGGAGGCTGTGTTGACCCATCAGCAGTGCCGGACTGGCTCTAGAGCCCATCCAAGCACTGCCCTCCTCCCACCCTTCATGTATTGGGGAGTTGGAGCTACGAAGGCAGTAGTGCTGCCACCTCCCGCCCAGTGTCTGTGGAAGTGACAGATGGGCTCCTGAACCTGGCTCCTCAGCTGAGCAGTAAAGCAGACTAGAGATTAATTGTAGGGAAATATGAATAGGTTGTTTTGTGTCACCATAAGGCAGCTGCTTTTCTTTCTGAAGCCATGAAACTGACAGTATGAGCAGGCTTAGTTATCACTGGATTTACAGGGGGTTAGCCACATGAAACAACTCTTGCTTAATTAGGAGAGTTGGAAAAGCAGTAGGACAGTTGGGAAACCCAGCAGACCCCTGATGGAACCCCTCATCATCTAAAATCATGTAAGCCTTCTGTTGGAGATGGGTCTGAGGGCCAAAGTAGGCCTTACCTGTTGAATCCTGCCCCCAGGAAGTTCTCACCATTGGTGCCAGGGCTCTTTGACAGGGATCCAGACACTCTACTTTTTCTCCTTCAGAAAAAGGAAGACCCAACAGCCATGTATTGTCAGCAAAGTCCCAAAAGATGATGAAACTATAATAGAAGAGCAGGCAATCCAGGTTGCTAATCTGAAGTGTCTTGAAGAGTTTCTAATGTCTCAAAATGGAAAGTTGAGAAGAGAAAACAAACAGCTCCAGCCTGAAAAGACCAGATTCCTATTTGCTCCCCTCAAAAAGGAATTGGCTGTCCATGTTGACTTTGTAGAAAAATCTGAATTAGGAGCCTGCCTCCCCCATCAGAGACTGTTTCAGTCTCCTCCACCTGGCCAGAGTTTGCCACAAATGCAGGGAAAGCCAAGGACATTCCTCTCCCCAACCTTCTTCCCTTGGGTTTTCCATCCCCAGAGTTCCTGCTTCTGGAGTTCCCCAAAGATATTCTGAAAGGATTTTTGAATAGCTAAATATAGAAGGTCACATGGAGCTAAGACAGTGGTAGTAGGGAGAGGAAATCATACAATAAACACAGCAAAAAAGGAAAACACTGAGCTCGGCATGGTCCTGGCTGTGTGAAGTATTGTCTGGTGGACCACTGGAAGAGAAGAACCCTAGCAGTGCCTTAGAGAACAGTCACTGTGAAACAAAGTCCCTTGATTAGTCCCTTAGTTGGGGGGCATCAGGTGGTAAGCACTAACCCTTATCTTGAAGGTGTCTCTCTCCTGAATCAAACCAAATGGTGACCTGTAATGACTTTTTTCAAGCAATAGTTATTTTTCTTCTCTTAACATCAAGGTTATGCTATATGTAGTAATTAATCTATAAAGTCATAAAGGATAATGCGAAACTGAATTAACACAAGATCATGTTTTCTTTCTATCATGCATCAAGTGTACACATTTTGTTATGCACAATTAATTCTTCTGAAGAGGCATGTCAGTTCCATCTCACGAAGTTGACACTCTGTCTGTATGCCACACTTTGCACTTCTTCTAAAGGGATGATAACTTCAAGACTATCAGGAGAAATGTTTAAATTTCCACTTCATTAAGAAAGGATCCAAGTTCTGCTTTAAAAAAAAATTGTCAGTTTACATAATTAATCATGTTGCGTCATAAGTTTTAACTTTGTTTGCTGTATTAAAATGTGCTACCCAAGGAATTTGAAAACTACCCAAGGAATTATCCCTTTTTTTGGGAATGGTTCATGAATAGCATTAAGTTGGCAGTGTTTGATTTTAAGAAATCAATAGAATAATTTTTTATTTAAAAAAAAAAGAATCAGAGGGCGTTGGTTCAGACCAAGATTGAACTTTTCAAACTTTGTTGGAATATAAACAGTCTGTTTTAGGGTAAAGTCTGATTGCTTCTTTCCTAGAGGGAACTTTCTAGCCTCCAGAACCTGATTTACTGCATGTAGGCAGTGTTGCTGCAGATTTGAGTATATTTTTAAAAAGAAATTATTGGTGCCAGATAATGTTAGAAGGAGAGTGAGAGGGGGAGAGAGCAGATTGATTGGGGCTTAGAAAAATTGATCTACTCTGGTTTTCTCTTTTGATTTTGTAATCATGACAAAATCTGGCATTTTTCATAGTTAACTGTAGTAGTGGTGAGGTGGCTGAGTAGTATGACTTCTTCCTAATTGGACATCTTTTGAAAACTAGAAATGAAATAGCAAGCTGCCCAAGTACATTTGAAATAAAAATTTCAGTTTTTCTTTTGAGGGAGATGGGTATATACACTGAAATAATACAAAACAACACAAAAGCATATTTAAAGAAGGTACAAAATATTTTGTGAGGTCAGATGGTATGGTATAAGGGAAAATTTACCAGAGATGAGGTTTCACTTGGGCATGAAACTGAGGAAGGGCATTCCAGACATGGGGAATATCCTGAGTAATGGTAATAGAGATATCATATTAAATTTGTGTGTATAGTGAATAGGAAGTACATCAGTTTCCTATTAGAATATAGAAGAGAAAGCAAGGAGAAGGAAATAACATGGGAATTGATTGTTAATAAATATATATTTATAAATTATATATACATTTTATATAAATATCTACATGAACATATCTGTATGTACATGTTGGTAAAGAATTTTAGTCATCTCTAGACTCTTTTTCAGAAGGTGCTTTGAAAACCTGTAAGTACTTATAAATTTTGAGTAGGATTTTGTAATAAAATACATATTTAGAAAAAGTAATTTCCTTTTGGCATTTGTAATGCTGACTTTTAAATTTTTCTTTCAAGTTCTTTAATCAGGTTCTTATGCTTGGAAAAACATCTATCAGTGATCTATCAGAGCACGTCTTTGACTTGATACTGGAACTCTACAATATCGACAGTCATTTGTTGCTATCTGTTTTACCACAGCTTGAATTTAAACTAAAGGTAACTATATTCTAAAAATTGTATTTGAATTAGTTAAAACAATATGTATTTGGTCCTTTTGAGTTTTTCTTATAAAAATGTCCTAATATTGAATACTTTTTTCTTTAGACTTAAATTTTATCGCAAATAGCTGATAAAATTATATTTTTTTGAAAGTTTCTTTAGATAAAACATCACTTTTATTTTGGGATATAATTACCCTTCACACTCCAACTAAACAAAAATCAAAATAATTATATGGACATTTCCTTGTAAGAAAGAAATTTAAGCAAAACTCAAGCCCAAGTAGTGGCTATATCTAAAAGCGATTGCAACATTTTGCACTTTATGAATACCCCAAACTCTTTTGAAAGAAAGCTAGTGGTGTTGAATGTTATGGTCAAGGAAGATCAGAATTGTGAAATGGCTATTAGATTTACCCATAAAACATACACTGGCAAACTTAGAATAGTTTCAGTGACTTGATGGGGGGGGAGGGAGGGGAGAAGGGATGGAAGGGTTTAAGAAATGAGTCCGAGTTGGGAAAATGGAAGTAAAAATACAAAAAAGGAGAAAAATCAAGTCAAGTCATAAACCTCATTTAAGAAATGGACTCCCCAAAACTAGCATAGCAAAATCAATGACTTTGATACAGCAGGAATTTTTTATACCAAATGAGAAGACTGAAAAAAAATAGAATAAAATAAAATACATAAAGTACAAATGATCTGGAAAATAGGTCAAGGAGAGAACATTTAAGAATCAGGAGGACTCTTAATGCCAAGAGATCACCCATACTCAAACAAAAACTGGATACTTTCTCAATAAATTATAAGTGAAAATTACCTAGATCTAGTAAAATCAAAGGTTCAAAAAGTAGACAGAAAAAATCTACTCATCTCCTTTTGAAAGAGACCTCAGAAGGAAAAGTCTCAAAAATGCCAAAACCTCAGTTCAGAGCTTATGTCTCTAATATTATAAGCCTCTAGAAAGAGAGTTCACGTACCAAAAAAACACAATCAGCATTGCAAAAGACATGTCAGCTAGTACTTTTAAGTGAGGTGATATCTTTTATTAAACTTTTTAAGTAGAATTTTATTTTGTATCATTCTCTTAATGACCTTATTTACCTTTGCATAGACATTCATTTACCCTCTTTTAGAATGTATTTCCTCCTCAAGTAGAGACTTCTGGAATCATAGCGTGCTTTTAATTGTTTCCTCCTACTAGAGATCTCTCCTGAGTTACCTCCTGCCTCTTAGTGGTCAGTTCTGACTTCTTCCTAATAGTTCTCTGCATATACTCATTCATATTTATGACTTCTAGTTCCCAGTGCTGCTTTCCTCTTGTAATAAATTAATATGTATTTATTTAGGCATATATTTTATCCCACCAATAAAAGGTAACCTCCTTGAAGAACCTAGCATAGCTGCATAGTATAAATTCTTAAAAAGTTGACTGTTGGTTATAAATGTGTTAGTTGAATAACCAGTACTGGTTTCAGAGGACAGGAGGTGAGACATACTTTGTTTTTGATAGAGAGAAACAGGTCTACAGGTGCCCAGTTATGCTTATGTCTCTGAAATTGGTTGCTGTCAATTATTTTTGTTTAAATGTTTTCCTTTGTCAGATAGTAGGATTCTTTCGGGTGACTTGGTTTAGGGTGTGGGAGGGACTGATATATTGGAAATTGAAGGAAAAACAAAAGATGGGATGGGAATAAGCATTTATATAAAACACAGTGATGGTGAACCTGTGGCATGGGTGCCAAAGATGCCATGTAGAGCACTCAATGTGGGCACCTCTCCAGTTCATTACTAGGAAGGCAAAGGGACTTGGACAGAGGTGCTCCCCTCTACCTCTCTAGTAAAGGCACTCATTGGAGGGGAGGGGCATGGCACATGGTCTCTGGTAGGGACCAATATGGCACTCAGTCTGGGGGCGAGGTGGGGTAGGGCCCAGTACTTTGTCTCTAAAAGGCTCACCATTACTGATATAGTGCCTGCTATATGGCAGATACAGTACTAAGTGTGTTTAGCAAATATTATCTCAATCCTGCTAGTAGCTCAGTGTTGGGTGCTGCGATTATCCTTATTTTACAGTTGATTAAACTGAGGCAAACAGAAGTTAAGTAACTTGCCTGGGATCATGGAGCTAGTAAGCATCTGAGGCAGGATTTGATTTCAGGTCTTGCTTACTCCAGACCCAGTTGCTTTGTGCACCCATCTGCTTCTTTAAGACATCAATAAAACAAGGAAAATAAAGCTTTGTAATTGTACCTTAAGGTCAGATGCTTCTTTCTTGACTAGAGAGTTCTTTGGATGATTTTTATCCCTAATTCCGTAGTTTTGCCATTAGCTTGAGTCTAGTAGAGTAGCAGAACTGATTGAAATGTGGCTGTAGCTTTGTGTGTACTCATTTCTTTGGTGAATCTATAACCACACTTTTCTGTGTAAACTCCACTAATGGACTCCATTCTAGGAGCATAGGGCCACAACCAGTAGGCAATGGGACACACAGTCGCTCAGGGTCACCCAGCTGGGGAGTGTCTGAGCCCGGACTTAAACCTAGGACCTTTCGTCTCTAGGCCTGGCTCTCAATCCACTGAGCTAGCCCAGCTGCCCCTACTTTGGGTTGCAGTTTCCTTAGCAGATGTAGTTTTTTTTTTTTTTTTTTTTTACAGGGTAGGGTTGCTAGCCCCACGCCCAACCCTCCTCCTTTTTTCATCCGGGCTAGGGACGTCCTTGGCCCAGGAGTGGTAAGGGTGGGCAGTAGGGGTCAAGTGACTTGCCCAGGGTCACACAGCTGGAAGTGTCCGAGGCCGGACTTGAACCTAGGACCTCCAGTCTCTAGGCCTGGCTCTCAATCCACTGAGCCACTCAGCTGCCCTCATCATAATATAGTACTATTCTTAATATGTACAGTGTTTTCCTGTTTCTGCTCATTTCACTGTGCATCAGTTTATGTAGGTCTTTCCAGAACCTGGGTCTTTGAAGACCAGTATTATTTTTAAAAAGTTTTTGTTACTTATATTTTTAAAATGGTTGTTATTTAGCAAAACAAACCAATGCATTGAATATGTTTGTCAGCTTCTACCTCATTTACACCTCTTGTGTACTACTCCTCTACCTGAAAGAAGGAAGATTTGCCTCAGCAATGAGTCAAATCAGTGGGGTCAATAAACATTTAATATTTCTTAGGAATCAAGATTGGTCAATGTATTGACTTGAATCCTGTTGGTTTTTGGGGCTATTTTACTTGAATGTTTTCACATATACGTTCTCTTGTGTTTTTTAACTGGAGGCAGCTAGGTGGCACAGTGAATGGAGCATCTGATCTGGAGTTAGAAAGACCCGAGTTTAAATGTGTCCATAGATACTTACTAGCTGTGAGACTGGGCAAATCGCTTGGCCTTTGTTTTCTTATCAGTGAACTAGAAAAGGAATGGCAAACCACTATAGTATCTCTGCCAAGAAAAACCCCAAATGGAGTCATAAAGAGTTGGACATGAATGAAATGACTGGACAACAAAAAGCATGCTTTTGAGTAGTCAAAGAGGAAAAGTTATATGCATATAAGAAAGTAATTGATAAATTAGAATATATTTTAAGATAATACCTCTTATTTATCAATTATTATTTACTTAAAACATCCCTTTCCTTTTTTTATAAAAACCCTTACCTTCTGTCTTAGAATAAAATTTTTTTCAAACCTTACCTTCCATCTTAGAATCAATACTATGTTGTTAGTTCCAAGGCAAAAGAGTGGTAAAAGCTAGACAATGGGGGTTAAGTGACTTGCTCAGGGTCACATAGCTAGGAAATGTCTGAGGTCATATTTGAACCTAGGACCTCCCATCTCTAAGCCTGGTTCTCAGTCCACTGAGCCACCCAGCTGCCCCCTATACACAAATTATTTGAGAATCTACCATAGGTTTAGTTGTAAAATACTTTTTAAGAAATGGAGAGCAACTGAAATAGGGGGAAGAATGTTAATATTCATGGCTTATGCCAATACAGTAAAAATGACAAAACTGCCAAAGTTAGGGTCCAGATATAATGCTTTATAAGACTACCAAAGAGGTATTTAATAGAACTACTTAAAATAATAATAAGGGATGGTTAAGCAGCTTAATGGATAAGAGAGCCAGACTTAGAGATGTGACTTCAGATACTTCCTCTCTGTATGACTCTGGGCAAGTCACTAATCCCAGTTGGCTAACTCTTTGCTGCTCTAAAGCCTTGGAACCAATAGTTAGTATTGATTCCTAGTCTGAAAGTAAGGGTCTAAAATAATAAAAGTCTTCATATTAATGCCAATTTTATATTTCTTTTCTTTTTAAAACCCTTAACTTCCATCGTAGAATCAATACTATGTATTGTTTCCAAGGCAGAAGAGTGATAAGGGCTAGGCAATGGGAGTTAAGTGACTTACCCAGGTAACATAGCCAGGAAGTCTCTGAAGCTAGATTTGAACCTAGGACCTCCTGTCCCTGGTCTGGATCTCAATCCATTGAGCCACCCAGCTGCCCCCTTAATGCCAATTTTATAACTATTACTAAAGATTTCTTCTCTTTAAGAATATTTTTTCCCCTCAACCCTGCTGCTCACTGGAGATTTTGTAAAGGGTAAAATTTTCTCCCTATGAACATTCAGAAGACCAATTTAAATAACAACAAAAAATGTTTCTCAATGATTTTCTCAAATAAGCACATGGAATGCTTGGAAGACTACAATATGCTTTACTTCTTTCCAGTGATTAAATCTAGAATCATGACAACACAGACACTTGCTTTGTGTGCATTAAAGACTTTTTCACTTTGTTTTACTTAAATATTATCCAGAAAAGAAATTTTTAGTTAGGTATACAACTTAGAAATCTCTAACATTGGGAATCTTAACACAAGTCTGTAGATCTATGCCTAAACTTAAAAAAAAAAGGGAGAATTTAATGTAGTCCTTATTTCAAAAAGACAAGACAAAACATTTCAAGATTCTGTGGTCAAGAAGTAAGATAGAAACTTATAATTACTGAAAGGAAGAACATTTATTAAGCACTTAATGTATGTCGGAAATTGTACTAAATGCTTTACAGATATTTTATTTGATTCCCCCTAACAACCATGTGAGGCAGATACTATTAATATCTCCATTTTACAGTTGAGAAAACTGAAGCAAATGACTTTCCTTAGGTTATATAGTTATTAGATATATTTGAAGCAAGATTGAACTGAAGTCTTCCTGACTTTAGGGCTGCACCCTAACCTGCTTTTAGGTGGCTTAAAGGTAGCAGAAAAGTATGTTCTCTTTGTACATATGAGCTAGTAGTTGGCTACTTTATTACCTCTTAGAAAAATAACTGATTTAGAAATGGATTACTTTTTTAGTTCATATCTTCAGGTAAGTTTAGATCAGTGATTCCCAAAGTGGGCGCCAACCCCACCTGGTGGTTGCTGCAGTGATCCTGGGGGGGGCTGATGGCCACAGGTACATTTCGGGGCGGTGAATAACTGTAGGGGGGGGTGATAGTATGTGACAGGGGTGCTAAGTAATATTTTTTCTGAAAAGGGGGTGATAGACCAAAAATGTTTGGGAATCACTGTTTTAGATTCTTTATCCCATTTTATTATGTAGTCTGCTCATTCAGACTTTCATTTTTCTGATGTATATATTGGTATAAACATGTTACTTCAAATAATTTTTAGCTTTTACACGTCTATTTTCCAGAGCAATGACAATGAAGAACGCCTACAAGTTGTTAAACTCCTAGCAAAAATGTTTGGGGCAAAGGATTCAGAATTGGCATCTCAAAATAAACCACTTTGGCAGTGCTATTTGGGAAGGTATGCACTATTTGAGTTCCCTTTACGTAAAGGAAAATGTTGAAGTATGCTAAGAATTCATGCATCTTTCCTTTTAAATAGTATCAAGGTCTAAGTCTTAGTTCTTCATATATAGCATGAGACTATAATGATGATCAGTATCTCATATGCGATTCTTAAGAGATGACTATAATCAGCAGCTTTTTACCTATTTCCTTTAATTCGACTTTAGAGGTAGACTTCATACATAGCCAGTAGATAATGTGCCATAATTTAGGTGTTTTTTCCTTCACATTTATAAAACTATGCAAATATCTTGTGAATATTTAGGGCAGTGTTGGCAAACCTTTTAGAGATTATGTGCCCAAACCAAACTCATGCTGTCTTTAGATTAATATCCACATTACCCCAGACAGGGGAGGGAGGAAGTGCTCTCATTGGGCTGCTGAACAGAGGGATAGGGCATGTGAAAAATGTCCTCAGACATGGTGGAGAGGGGGAACAGAGCAGCCTCACCTGTGCCATGGGTTTGCCAACACGAATTTAGGGTATCGTGGACAGATAATTTATATGAAGGTTGTATTAAATATTTCATTTTAATATATTTCAACTTTCTGATTAGTGATGATGGCTAAAATTGGTATGTTTCATGCAACAGACTTTGAAGTGAAGTATAAAGGCAATTAAATGAAAGGACTATTTCAGTTTTACTGTAAGTTGCAACTGTAAAAAAATATAAAAAGTAGTTTTGGGGGCAGCTGGATAGCTCAGTGGATTTGAGAGTCTGGCCTAGAGATGGGAGGTCCTAGGTTCAAATCTGACCTCAGACACTTCCCAGCTGTGTGACCCTGGGCAAGTCACTTGACCCCCATTGCCCACCCATACCACTCTTCCACCAAGGAACCAATACACAGAAGTTAAGGGTTTAAAAACAAAAACAAAAAACTAGTTTTGTATAGAAGTCTTTATGCCTTACTTTTCCCATCTGTCACATATAATTTCCAAAGATCTTGGATCTAAAACTGAAACTCTTTATTATTTTCTGATTTATGCTATGTACAGAAATTTAACATTATGGCACATCAGGAGGATTGCCAACTTTTCACATTTTGTCCACTAAAAAAGATTTTAAAATTACTTTAAACAGAGTAGAATAGAGACATCTAGGTAGCTTAATGACTTGAGAACCAGGCCTAGAGATAGGAGGGTCTGAATTTAGATTTGGCCCCAGACCTGTGATCCTGGGCAAATTACTTAATCCCAGTTGTCTATTTGTCTTTACCACTCTTCTATGTTGGTCCCAATACTTACTATTGATTCCAAAATGGAAGGTAAGGATTTAAAAAAAAAAAAAAAGAAAAAAGGTTAAAACTTTTTGAAATAGTGTAGCAAAATATTCTCATCCTTAGTTAATGCTTTAAAAGTGGTTTATTAGACAATAATAATAAACAATAATATGAACAATGACATTAAAGTCAATTAGAAATTTCGCTATATAAAATTTTAACTTTTCATTTTTTTCTCTAAATATCTTGATTCTTTGTCTATTCATTCCTTTTCACTTTTCTAATATGTACTCTGTTCTTTTGGCTTTGGTTTTTTTCTTGCTTTGTATTGTTTCTTGACAGTCTGTGTTTCTATCCTTTGGGTTATATTCCATTTTATTACAATAGTAGTACCATATTTTACTTTATCTCATTTTGGAAATTTCATAGTTCTTTTGATTCCCTTGCTTAATTGGAACAAAAAAGAACCTTTAGTTCAAAACAATAAACAATCCTAAAGTAATTTCTTTGCTTTTGGAATGCAGTAAGAATCTACAGTACAGCTCAGATCAACAGTATTCTGCAAAAGAATCTACTTGGATTTTGTTAGTAAAGGTAGTTCAATTTCAGAGTATCCATGAATAATAATTCACATGTGGACAATGAAAATTTCTTGACTTTAGGATCCGTTGTTATTTGTTAAGAATTATACAAGGTTTAACATTTAGAGCTTGATATAGTAAAAATATTTATCAAAATATTTAGGTAATAGCCATTTATTTTTTAATTAAACATTTTGATTTGATTGTAGAGTATATGTTTTTTTAGTATTGGTAATGCAGATTTTTGGACTAAATGGTTCCTTTCATCTTAAATTTCTTAATTGATATCTGTTTTCTCAGTGCTAAAACTTTAGCCTATTTCTTTAATGGAATTTAAAAATTATTTGCAATGTAATACAATATAAATTTGGTTGAAGTAACTACTCTCGCTATGTGAACTTAAGCAAATACCCAATGTAAAGAAAGATATGCATTGCTTTGAAAAGATTAGTCAATGACTTATAGAACCACTGATCCAATGAAAATCCTAAAATAAAATTAAGTAGTTTATGTAATAAAATTAAACTGTGAAACATTTTAATGTTTTGAAATAAAACCATACTTTAAAATTACATTAGCTTTTAATGCTAGTTCTCAAGAAATATATTAATTTGTACTTTAAGAAGCTTTTGGAAAATTTATTAAATTATATTTTGTTTTAATTTATTTGTGTATTAACTATGTAGTTATGCACAGGTACTTTTTAGATATGAGTATTTTGCTACAATTACTTGCACTGGATTTGACATTTTTATTATCATCTTGTAAACTGGGAAATTGAAGGTGTAAAAGAGGAATTTAGTATTGTTTAATTTGTTATGGCAAAGCTTATATGGAACTGTGGTCTAAAATTCAAATTTGAGGCTCCTACTTATTGTATGCTAAATCTCATAAATTGATGTAAATAGATATCTGTGTTTAAATTTGGTGCTTTATCATTGAACATTTTTTTTTAACTTTTATGTTCTTTTCTGTATATATGGAATGTTTAAAGGCATTAAGACACAGGATATAAAGAATATCAAAATTAGGAAGAACTAGTTTTACATGATCTTTGTGGGTATTTTCAACTCACTTTGGGGCTCACTGCCCCAAACATATAATGTTACAAATGAATTGTGCTAATTTTTGTCAGTGATGAAGAAAATTTCCATAACTGCAATACTTGGATTGATGAAATCACTTGAGTTAGACCAAAAAAAAAAATTTGGAAGAAAGGTTAGGAAAAGGTTTCAGGAATTGTCTCAGAATTATGATCTTTGAAATGATTATGAAATACTATTCAAATTTAAATATTCAGTTTTTGATGCTTCTAAAATTTTATTCAGATTAGTAAAAATTTTCACATCTTGATGAAAATTATTATTAAATTGGTTTAATGAGTGTCAATTTATAAAACAACACTTGATTGGTTACAAAGCACTTTAGTTAAGGAAACAGTCTCCAAGACATTAAGGAACTTGATCAAGGTTACTAGCATCTAGTGAATTGGCAGAAAAGGAACCAAAAACCAATCCTTAAATTTTGGTTTTCTTTCTACTGAACTATGCTGCTATATTAGTTTTTTTTTAAAGGAAAGCCAATTTTATATGAATTATTTTGTTTTAACTTAGAGATTTCTAACATTTTGTTGCAAAGTAAAATCAAGTACAGTTTTCCTGTTGATTTAAGAATTATGTTTATTTTCACCATGTTCTTAATAAAATTGGCCTTACATAGTTTTATATTTAAACTATTTTAATTTTGTTGCTTTAGTGCTCTACATTTTGCTCCTTTCCAAAAACCACCTCTCCCTAAACGGTGATTCTTCTATAAAAGTTTCCTTGGTTTTGTAAAAAAGAGAAAAAAGAGGCATTTTTATCTGAAAAGTGATTATTTCCTCACAACATTCAAATGCAAACAAAATCAACAGACTTGACCAAATTTTTTAGAATCTTTGATTCAAGAAAATAGAAATTTAATAGTTCTAAACTACATATTTTGTGAAAGTATCTTTGCTTAAATTAAATAATACATGTCTTTGGTATAAGAATTTAGTTAATATTAATTTGACTGTTTTAAATATGCTTTTTCTTTTTCCATTTTTAATAGGTTTAATGATATCCATGTACCTATACGACTTGAATGTGTGAAATTTGCTAGTCATTGCCTTATGAACCATCCTGATTTGGCAAAGGATTTGACAGGTACTAAGGAATTTTTTAAAGTAAAATTATTCACTAAAATGATGAATAGCTCATTTCCTATTTTAACATATATTGGAGACTTTCAGCAGGTAAATTTCATTTTTTCCCATTTTGGTAAAGCTACACTTTTAAAAAAAATCATTAATGAAACTAGCTTTTTTTTTTTTTTTTTTTTTTTTGCATGCTAAAATACCTTTATAAAAGGATTTTGAAAACATCCCAAGAAACTAAAAATTTTTGGTATGGCAAAGATTTAGGATTTCTTGGGCCTTGAGTAGATTCAACAGTGAATTATTGATCATTTCAAAAGAATTTTCTTTTACAAATTGGCCCAATTTTTTAGAAAATAATTATCATTCCTAACATCTTTATGGGAATATAGAAATTCAGAACTTGATAAATGTATTTTATATTTAAGCAGCATAAGAAGTTTATAGCTGAAGTAAAATGATATTTATAATTTCGACTTTTAAAGTAAACCTAATTATAATGACCAAACTTAATGGGGAGTTTTTTAGGAAATTTAGGGAAAGTAGTTGAAATTAAAGGTCATATTATCCCCCCCAATAGAGCTGAAACCCAAAATGTTTAAAGTAATTTTGCATATAGTTTATTCGTTCTGTTTTATTCTTCAGTAAAAATGTTTTAAATCCATAAAAAAAAATAATAGAATAATTTTAGTCTCTTCATGGAACTTTAACCTTGTATTTTCTTGCATTTCTGTTTTTGTCTGTTTTTTCAAAGTACTTAGAACATTTTACTAATTTTCTTAGGGACATTCAGATCTTCATTGCTATTTAATAACTATATGACTGAGCATATCACTAACAAAATTGAATTTACTAGTCACAGAAAAGGAAATTCTCCTTTCCTCCCAGAATATAAGTTATAGTTAAGTTTGGGATACACATGTAAGTATACAAGATGGTAAACATAAAGTAAGATGAAAAGCTATCAGAAGAGGAAAACTTTGCCAAAAATGGTTTCTTGAGAGGAATGGCTTAGTTTACTTTGCTTCTACATTTAAAACACTTTGTTAACTTTAAAGCACTATGTAAACAATAGCTATTATTAATGATGTCTGAAGTTAACAGGCTCTGACTGCTTCCATGGTGGCTACCTCTGTTCTTTGTGCATATAATATGAACTCAAGGTATTTGTCCAAGGGATATCATTCTAGGCCTCTTTGGAGATTTTGTTGGTTTTTCAGAGATGATCTTGAGCAAGTTCACGTCTTTGGACCTTTTAAAGTTAAAATCAGTTAGAGTTTCAGTGTCCTGTATAGGATGAAGGGATTAGACTGATGGACTCTTAAGATTCCTTTCAGCTCTAAATTCTATAGTTCTATGAGATTTGATAGTTATATTTAAGATTGTAAAGTGTTGGAAGACCTACAAAAGCTAATAAATTATTCAGTTCTCTGTTTTCCTGGACAGCTTTTCACCTCAGTTCAGGATCCTAATGGCTGTTATCTCTCAAGCCCTAGGACATTTCTCCTTCCCAAATCTTTGTTCTACTTAGTTCTCAAGCCCTGCACTTATGTTCTACACCATCTACACAGAGAGATGATCAAATCTTTGGCCTAAACATTACCCACAAGTAAGATACTTCCATGGTTATGAACATTGAAATCCTTTGTTCTGATGATAATCTTTTATCATTCTGTCTTTCCCAGTGAATTATGCCTTCTAATTCTTTCCAGTTTTCTTGTACTTTATTCTTCTTCACTCTACACTTCAGGTCTACTGACCTATTTGCTTTTCCCAGCATCTGGTACTCCTTTTCCTCTGTGCCTCTGTCCTCTTTGTCTGGAGTACTTTCCCACTGTACCTCTGTCCCTTAGGTTTCTTGGATTCCTTCCATATTGTCTAAATCATACCTTCTGAAGGAATTCTTTCTCCATCTATTCTCCAGTCTATCCCCAACCCCATCCAATAGTACCTTCCTGATAAGTTAACCTTTCATCCAATCTTTATATATCTTGTATATACATAGTTATTTATATTTTGTCTCCTTGAGAGAGGAGATTTGAGCTCCTTAGGGTATGAATATTGTTTTTACTTTTCTTTGAATCCCCACAGTACCTGGTACATAGTAGTTGTTTAGTTCTTCAGTTGTGTCTGACTCTTTGTGATCTTATGAACCATAGCTATCTATCAAATTTCTGTTGCAAGGAACAGTTTGCCATTTCCTTTTTCAGTAGATCCAGTGGATTCTTTTGTTAGGCAATCAGAAGTGATTTATGCAGGGTCACACAGTGAGAAAGTGTCGGATGCTGGATTTGAACTCAGATCTTCCTGACAGTAGGTCTAGCTCTCTATCCACTGAGCAACATAGCTGCCTCCTCTGGTCACAAGTAAACTCTTTTATACGTATTACACACATAACAAATGATTTTTTACTGACTGGACTACTTCAGACATTTATTAAGTTATTTCTGTATGCAGTGCACTATCTTAGGCATTTAGAATACAAAGAAAGAAACAACAATAGTCTCTTCCCTACAGGAAATTACATTCTACTGGAGTGATACAACATATACAGAAATTGCCATAGTAATTTATAGATATTTATAGACAGTGAGATCTAGGAATGATTCACTCAGGAATGGTAGTATTTGAGTTGAACTGTGACAAATGAATTTATTATTTTTTGATTAAAAAAAAACACCCCCAAAATGATCCTTATCTTATATCTTAGAATCAGTTGATTCTTAAGTAGAAGAGTGCTAGGCAAGGGCTAGGCAGGGTGGGTTAAGTGGCTTGTTCAGAGTCACATAGCTAGGAAGTACCTGAGGCCAGATTTGGACATTTGATCTCCTGGCCCCAAATATGGCTCTCATTCCACTCAGTCACCTACTTGCCCCTGAAAAAATGATAGCTTCTCCACAGTGAGTAGTTTTTCATCAAGGTTTTGTTGATTGAAAAAAAATGCCTTATTTCAAAGATTTGTAATTTTACTTCTAGTCATGGAAATGGCCAGTAGTTTCCATTTTTATCACTTCTTTATATGCTAGGATTAGATAAGTAATGACTTACAATGTTATGGTATAGTTTATTACTTACTACATTTGGATTGTTCTTGAGCCAGAGAGTAAAAATGGCTTAAATGTTGCTAGGTGTAGGAGAACTTGCATGTTATCTGTTGACTATTGTTTGTGAATGGGTTTCCTAGCCCCAATTCTGCTTAAGGACTAGTTGAAAGTCTTAAAATGGCTACTCTGAAAGATTATGTACTAATGCAAAAGATCAATGTCAGTGGAGGGAGATGTTGGTAAAATTACCTTTGAAATAGGGAATTTTCTCATTCAACAAGACTGCTATAATAAATTGTTTACTGTGTATAAGCTACCTATTAGTAGTAATTTAGTGAATAATTCTAATTTTGTTGATAGAGCCTAACATTCTGTCAGCTGATGGACATTTTAATAATACTGTAATTATTTTGATCTCTTTATTCTGTATTTCAGTGTTATTGTCACTTATGGACATATAAACTAAAGACCTTAAAGGGATTGTGGATATTACTTAGCATAACCCTTTAATTTTACAAATGAAGAAATTGAGGCCGAGTTTAAAAATTTGAGCAAAATCACTCAGTTAATAAAATGGCAGAGCTATCTTATAGATTCATTGATTTCCTCCCTCCCCCTTTACCACCCCAACTACATTGCTATCATAAAACTGTCTTCTTGGCTCTTGGTTTTCTAAATAGAAGCATATGTTCATTTTCATGGTTGGCTGAATGAGAGCAATAAATCTTAGAATACCAATGAACTGAATAATATAAAATTTCTTTAGAGTCTTCATTTAGCTTGTCTTTGACCATTTTTGTTTTAGTTTTAGCTTTTTTTACACAAAGATTTTCCTCTTTTATTTTTATTATGCTTTCAAAACTCTCTAGTCAGTGCTGTTAATCATGTCATGTTTTTTCATTAGAAATAAAATCCTTGCGGTGTAATTTTTTAGTATCTAATATTTTCTAGTTTCTCTTTTTCATTTTTCTCTTTTTTCCCCAATATTCTTTAAAATTTGGAGTTTCTTTTTTTTCTTTACCTCTCATTCTTTCCTAGAACTGTCAGCATTTAATCATTTTAAATTTTCATGGATAGTTTTTTCTGTTTCTTTTACTAATAATGATTTATCCTCTTTTTTGAGTATCTCTTAAACTAAATTTATTGATTTTTCCATGCTCTTAGATGAATTAAAACCTAAAAGCAAAATATTCAATAGGTTGTTCCTTCCCCTGGTATATAAATGTCAGCCTTTCATGAATTCTTTTTTTTTTTTTTTTTTTTTTGTTTTTGTTTTTGTTTTTTGACACTTGGTTTCAAGGTTTGGTGCTTTTTGTTTTGGAGACATAGTAACCTAATTTGTATTCTTCAAACTTTTCTAGAAGCTTCTTAAATGCAAATGATTCTTATTGGTAAAGTCTTTTCATTAGCTCTTATTGTAGTAACTGAATTTCTTTTCTACTGTTTATTTCTTGTAATAGTGATTTAAATGATCTAACTATAATTTTCCCCATTGAATCAAACTATTAGCTTTTCCTCTCCATAATCAGATTTAAACATGAAGTATTTTTCTTTTCATTATTCATTCATATCATGGTTAACCTGTGAATACAAATTCAAATTAATATATATAAACCTCAAACTGCCTAATGTTAAATCAAGGTATAAAGATCAAGACTGTGATGGTATAGGACTACTCTATAGTCCATAAAGTGTTGTGGAAATCAGCAAGAAGGACTTGATTAACATATTAGGGTGAGAAAAGCTGTCTTTCTGGCAGTTGGCCATGATATTGGAAAGTAGGGCAATTCAGCTCTGATAATTGTTAGTAAGAAGCAGAAGAGAAAAGGCAAAATGAGTGAAGTTTCGAACAAAGTTGCAAGAAGTTGTTGAGTTGCAAAAATGTGGAACTACTATATCATATGGTCTTTTTAAAGAATTGTGGCTGTAAAGAAGATTAGACTGTAGCTGAATACTGTTGAAGAGCCAAGAGAAAGATATTTTAGGATTGAAGAGAATAAAGTATCATTATAAGGCAAATGGGAAGGAGTTATTGACAAGGGATGACAAATTAGAGAGGGTGATAGCTGGAACAAAGAAGACAAAACTTGGATTCAAGGATACGTAGAGAGGGAGATTAGTCCTAGAAAAATCTTGTTGTGCCTAGAAAAACAGAAGATTGAATCATGCTGAGAACTTTTGAAGCCTGAATAAAAGATTTGAAGGATCCACTGTGGAATGAGTTCAATATTTTTGTTGAAGACTCTCATTTGCAGCATTTGTGAATGTCTAGTTTTTTTAAGAACTCAAAATATCACTGCTGAATTGTTTTATCTACTAATTTAAATGACCTATTTCTATTTTTTTGTATTAAGTTCAACTCATCCTTGACTTTAAGACCTGCAGTAATATCAATTCATATTCGCTAAATCAGTTTCATCTTTCCCTGACACTTTCATTTTTTTTCAGTTAAGTTCTTTTCATCTTCCATCTCCTCTAAATTTAACTGTACTTTCTCCTAAATATTGATCCTTTCATAAAACTTTCATTAAGAGGCCATAAAGAAAATATTCTGATCTTTCCTTGAAAGTACAAATGTACTTTAATATTATAATGCATTCTAACCCTCTTTCTACCCCTCACCCCCCAATCCATTAAAAAAAACTTACTTTCACTTTTATGTGTTAGCAGAGGTCAGGAAATAACTGTTAAAAAAAATTCTACCACCTATGTCCATTAAATTAATATAAATAAAAAAAATTCTTTCAGACTCTGGTGACAGTTTTCTTTAAATTTTACAAATTCCTTTTCTCTTTTTGAAGGCATGTTTTTCACTACTTATGTAACTTCTTAAAAGAGTTTAAACTATAAAATTATTCTCATTATAAAATTTTTTTCTTTCAGAATATCTTAAAGTGAGATCACATGATCCTGAAGAAGCCATTAGACATGATGTTATTGTATCTATAGTTACAGCAGCTAAAAAAGATATTCTCCTTGTTAATGATCACTTACTTAATTTTGTGAGAGAGCGAACATTAGACAAACGGGTAAGTGGTCATGATAATACTTTGATAAGCTTGGTAATGCATTTACTGGAGAAATAGGGATAGGAATTGCAACTATGATTTTACATACAGGGAACTTCCTACATTTATAGAGGTCCAAATTTCTTCTGTAACTTAAAAGTTTTAGGAGTTGCCTATAGCATGGAGATGGGGACTACGTTTGTATTAGAGACTTGGTTTTCCTCGATTTAAGGCAGATTATCTTTCTATATGGGACTACTGTGCTAACTTTTTAATGACATTTTAATATTTTTAGTGACATTCTCAAAACATGGAACATTATGTCTCATTTCTTTAATATCTTAATGTTAAAATTAGAAATGAAACTGTTTATAATAGTGGTAAATTCAGGAACTTAAACTCTTCTCTCGTCTCTATGCTTTTTACTCTGTTTGGTGAGCATAATTTTCATCATTTTAAAAGGACCTTTGGGGCTCCTCTTATTGCATTCATTTATCATCCTTTTTCAGTGTTGTTACCAATATCCATGTTAATTCATTGAGATCAATATATGTTTTAATGTAGTAATTGTAGTATCATTACCTTGCATTTATATCCAGTAAAAAAATCCTACCCTACCAGAGAAACATGACTAATTTTGGCTTTCAGTCTCTTGCTTGGAATGTTTTTTCTTGGAATGGCATATGTGTTCTAATCTAGCACTGAATTATCTTTCTTAAGTCAACTGGCACTTAACTGAGTACTTACCCCATATTAAGGACTTAATCAATGCTTGTTTACTTGTTGCCTCTGTACCATTGGCATGTGGTTGCTTCCAAGTGACCTTTCTACCCTGAGTAACATGGATTACTAGTCTATTATTGTTTTAAATTTATTTGATGAGTAATTGGGTTTAGCGATGTACTCAGCAAGCAGTTAAGGAACAACCATTAAAATAATGCACCAAATTTAGGTAGCATCTTTGGCTATGTATATAAGTAGTTAATATTCAGAACATAATCTTCATTCCAATTGTGTCAATATATAAATTTTCTAGTTTTTTTTAGACTTTGGCAATATGGGATATTATAATATAATATATATTTATATAATATAATAATATAACAGGGATAACAGTATCAATGAAATCCAAAGAAAATCTTCAAACCAATTCTGTAGTAATTTCAGCCATTATATCTTCATTGTGCATTTTCGCCAAATCAGTTGATAAACATTTATTAAGCCTATGTTGTACTGGGCACTGTTTTTAAACACTGAGGTTTGAGAAAGGGGCAAAATACAGTCCTTATTGTTCAAGAGTTTACAGTCTAATCAGGGTGACAACATGTAAACAAATATACACAAAATCAATTACATATAGAATAAATAGGGCAAAAATAATTGAGTTTAGAGGAGTTCTGGAAAAGTTCCAATAGAAGGCAATATTTTAGTTGGAATGTAAAGGAATGTAAAAAGATTTATTTTGGATATGACCTACTAGTCACTTAGTTTAAGATTTCTGAAAGGGAGTTGGAAAGATTAGATTGGAGTTCAGCAGAGAGATTAGGGCAGAAAAAGTAGATTTGACAATTGTTAGTCTGGAGATGGTAACTAAATACATAGGAGCTGATGAGATCACCAAGTGAAGCAATATATATAGAGAAAAGGGCCCAGGTTAGAACCATAAGGGACACCTACAGTTATTGGACTTATTTTGGATGAGCATCCAGCAAAGGCAACAGAGAAGGAATTATCAGATAGGTAGGAGAAGAACCAAGAGAGAGTGGTTTCTTGAAAACCTGAGAGAGAAGAGAATGTCAGGGAGAAGAAAGTGATCAGTGGTGTCAAAAGCTGCACAGAAGTCAAGGAAAATTTTGATTGAGAAAAGGTTGTTGAATTTGGCAACTAAGATATCCTGATGATTTAGGGAGAGCGGTTTTAAGTGTAATGATGATGCTGGTTAAAATGCAGAAGGAGAGAGGAAGAACAATAATGGGAAGAAATGGAGACTTTTTACATCATAAAATGTAGAAGATTAAAAATCATGGGGACCTTAAAGGTCACTTGCCTGCCCTCTGTTCCTATTCTATCTTCATCATTTTACAAATGAGAATGAATCTCAGAACAGTTGTGAATTACTCAGGGTTACACAGCTAGATAATAATGGTAGGTGCTTTAAAGATTAACAAATTATTTCAAAATATTTCTTCAAGGTGAATAGTAAAAGTACTTTCTTAGATGGAGTATCTGAGACTCTAAAGAAGCTTGTATTTGAAGTGAGATTTGAATGTAACCCACGGTTCAGTACTTCTTCCACTTTACTATGTAGCTTCCCTTGTTTAATATTAATAAATGGCAGACATGGGCCAGCTCCCAGGTCTTTGAATTGCTCCTTCTTCCTTCCACAAGTCAAACTACCACCACCTCTTCTCAGACCCTGATGGATACCACCCAGGATCTTGAATACCTAACAGCACTGGGAATAGCATTGTGCCCAGTCCTCCACTTCCAGATTTCTCAGCCCTCACAGCCATTATTGAGAGAAGAAATCACTGTAGAGAGAGGGCCTACCTTCTTCATGACCAGCAAGAACAACTGCTGGCCAGCTGCTGTCACCAGTCAGGTATAAGAACTCTGATTGACAGCACTTCCCAGGCGACCAATCCTGTTTCCAGATCAGCACTCACAGTTCTTGTCCAAGATAGCAACTTCTGTGATGAAGGGGCAACCGTCCCTACCAACTACAACCCAGAGAGCAGGGTAGATAACTTTACTGAAGCAATAAGGCAGCCTGCATGAGAAACAGGAGTCAAACCACCCACTTCGGCTACCAGCTTTCCTCAGACCTTGATAAAGACAGTTCAGAATCCTGAAACCAAGTCTTGGCAATAACAGTGCTTATAGCCTAGTGCAACTACCCATCATCCTAGGAATCAATGCTTGTGGAGATAGTCTAACAACAATTACTCCTGCTCTACCATAGCTAATGAAGAAGAGTAAAAGAAAGTTCTTACCACCCAAATCCTTGGCTTGACAAAATGATGTGATTTTCTTTTTCCCCAGTGGAAGTGATATTAAAGAAGAGGAATTACCTTATTCTTTGCTGTTGCATTCTACTTTCCCGTCTGACTGAGCTGAAATTTTCTATATTCACTACTCTCCAATTAGAATGTGAACTCTTTGGGATCAAAGAGGGTTGTTTTTTTTTTAATAGTTCTCTTTATGTGTTGAGTACTTAGCACTGTGTTTTATAAATAGTAGGTGTTTAAGGAATTCTTTATTCATTTTTTTTTTTTTACCAAAAAAGTCATTTAGGTTTTCTAACTAATGATTTAAGAAGTCACTGTAACTCCTTGGAGGTAAGAATATTAGATCTTTAATCTGGGTGAGACAATTAGCTTAGCCAAATTCTTTTTTTATAAATGGTATCTTGGGGATTTCTTTCATTATTTACCTCAAATTGGTAGTAGTTTCATGAAAGTTTTAAGAACTTTATTATTTTTCTGTTGATTAATAATGCATCAAACAAGCATTTAAGTATCTACTATGTGCCAGACCATGAAACTAGGCTTTGGAGATAGAAAGATACAAAGAATTATTCCTGACTTAATGGAGCTCACATTCTAAGGAGAAAGAACCTTTTCATGTATAACTAAATACAAATTACAGACAGAATAATCACAAGATAATTTTGGGGTACATGAGTTAACTTCAAATAGTCAATTTCCTGATGACCCTAAGCAAAAAGACCACTATGAAGGTAATTATAGGTTATGTACCATATGCTAAAGAGAACAGATCAACACATTTTGTGAAGAATGTGGCAAGAATCTTCTAAGTTTTCATATAAATTATGTTTTGTTGTCTTCACTGCAATTGTGTTCATAGAAGATGATGAAAAATTTGTTGTAATACGTGGCTCAGCATTAAGAAATTCAAGAAACCCAACCCTTCTAATTTACTTCAGATCTTTATATCTGTCACAAAAAGAATTAGAAGACACTGGACATGGTGAGCTCTGAACAAGATAAAAAGGATGAAATTGAAATTTCTGGTTCCTCATGTGGGAGTTATCAAAATCGCTTCACAGTATGTTAACAACAGTGTTGATAATAATGAATAACTTTTATGTAGTGCTTTAAGGTTTACAAAGCACTTTTAAAATCTTTTATTATTTTTTATCCCCACAACAACTTCAGGTGTTATTATTTCCTATTTTACAGATGAGGAAAATGAAGCAACCAGACACTGACTTGCTTAGGATCACACAGCTACTAAGTGTCTGTGTCCATATTTGAGTTCAGATCTTCTTTACTCCAGGTTCAGTGTTCCATCTGTGTACCACTTAGCTATCAGATCACTATAATCAGATTACCAACTTATTAATATAAATAACAAATTCAATCACAAAATTAGAAGACTCAAAATGAAAAGATATGATACTGAGATCTATCTCTCTCACTTTTTCTGGCTATGTTTCTATCTCTCTGTCCCCATACTGTTATTTTTAAAAATGATAAAGACTGATATTATGAGGAAAACTAATATTTTATTTAGGCCCATGTTGATAGAATAAAATCGGACCATGTGCCTGGCTAAGATCTGTTCAAACTGCCCGCCAGTCCATACCTTCTATTTCCTTTGGCTGCTTCGTACAAAAGAGAGAGCACCCAGTGATCCCCAGGTTTTTATATCGTCCTCTTATGTCATCACACTTCCTATCTGCCTCCATTTTACAAGAGGAATCATGGGAAATGTAGTTTCCAAAGTCCCCTAAACATCCACAGGAAGTTTGTCATATATCTACATATCTTGAGGCTCAAATGAGCCTCTAAAACATCTAAATGGAACCCCAGAACTTATTTAAATAACACAGTACTCCACTCTGTTTTAGAATCAATAGTGTGTATGGATTCCAAGACTGAAGAGCTATGAGGACTAGGCAGTGTTACTTAAGTGGATACTGAGATATATTTCCAAAGCTTCAACCAGAACTAGTTTTTAAATATCTATTGATACAAAAAATTGGAAACATATGAAGAAAAAACTAAGATTCTTTTCACTTCCTATAAGTATTTAGTGTAATTGCAAAAAGAAGGAGGCCAAAACAACTCACAAATCATCTCAGCCAACAAATATCTGATCTTATAGGAGCTAGTGTCAAGATTGGTTTAGATCAGTGATGGGCAAACTATTCTCCTCAGGCCAGATCGAGGCTCTGGTTTTCCCATCACTGCCTTAAGCAATTCCCTAATCACTATGCCCCCACATCCAGATATAGTGATTAGGGAATTGCTTAAGGCAGTGATGGGCAGCACAATACTGCCTGGATCTAGGGAATAGTTTGTTTATCACTGGCTTAGATTATAAACTCATTTGCAAATGGCTGTTGAGAATACAGTGGAAATAATCTGATCAATTTTATTAAATGTATTTTGGACAGGTAATGAAGGTGACCAATGACTAAGAGGAAGAATAATTGGGGAATTCCTAGCTCTCTTAATTATTTTAGGTTCCTCTATGAAAGACATTTATTTTTAAAACATCAGTATTTTCTTAGTTTGTGCCTTATGGATGCATATTAAGGAAAACGCCACAATCTCTAAAGAATCAATGTTTGGTTTGCCAAAAGACAAAGAAGACATGCTTAGTTGATCTAATAGATAATAGACGTATTACCAGTGGTAACTGCAGCATAAAAAGTGGTATAAAATATAATCCAGAAAATTTATGGTTTCATTTCAGCTCAGTTTTTAAAATATTAAGTGCCTGCTCTGTGCAAGTTTCTGTGCTGAGTATACAAAGGAAAAAGAAAACAGTCCCTTGACTCTAAGCAGTCTATATATTGTACTGAGGAAACAAGTGAAGAAGAAATAAGGAAATAATTTAAAAAGAGAGCATTAATAACTGAGAGGGGAAGAGAGAGAAGAGCAAAGATCCTATGTAGAAGGAAATCCTGAAGTTGTTGTTTGAAAGAAGCTTGAGATTTTTGGGGACAGAAGTCAAGAAGCAGTGCATTCTTGAGATGGAAGTTTACTTGTGTAAAGGCGTTAAGGTGGGAAATGAAACATCACAAATAGGGAGCTGTTAGCAATCCAGGTTGACTGGAACAATGCTTAAAGGAGAATAAATATAAAAGAGAATTAGAAAAATTGGTAAGAGCTATACTATGCAGGACACTATGCCAATGTCAGATGTTTGTGTTTTATTTTAGAGACAATAAGTAGCAACTGAAGATTTCTAAATCAGGAGATCTGATGGTCAGATTTATGTTTGAGAAATTTGGCAGTTATGTGAGAGACATTTTGGAGACAGGAGAGATTCAAAATGGGGAGAACAATTTGGAAATTGTTGCAGTAGTACCAGACCTGGAAAGAAGATGGATTAGTCATGATTACAGCATTTGGCACAATGCATGGCACATAATAGGTGCTTAATAAATGTTTATTAATGAGGAGGATGAGAATGATGGTGACTAATTTAGAAAAGCTAATTAACCCACTTCCCTAAGGTCATTTATAACTTGGGCAAGTTACTTATCTTTTTGGGTTTGAATTTTCTCTTTTCCAAAATTGAAGGGATTGGACTAGTTGATTTAAAGTTTCTTTTAGTTCAGAAATCCTGTCATCTCCATTATTTTACCTCTCCATGGATTAATGTAATCTCTGAGTTCATAAAAGCTATGTGATAGGTATATACATTTGGATAGTTCCTACCAATTTGGAAAGATTTCCAAAGTATCCTTCAAAGGATGGATGATGTATCCATCTTCCAAAGACCAGTCAAGCTAAGTTTAGAAACTTTTCTCATTGAGAGTTTAGCTCCTAGGCTGACAATATTTTTTTGTCAACAGAAATACATTTAAGCAATCTCCCAGGTCATGGGATGCTTTGGTAGAGTTATTTATACTCTTGGAATTACAGATATTTTTGAAGTATTATAGAATTAAACCTATCAACTTGTGCTTAAGTTGCTTTTAGTTGTCAGGAAAATATAAAGTTAAAGTTTATGGCAAGGGAGTTTTATAAAGCAATTTTCCTAAATTCATTATTTGTCCATTTATTTGGATTCTTAATTTTTGCATCTTTATATCATGGTATGAATTCAGAAACTCAAGCTTCCCCCTTTAAAATTTTTAAAATTCAGAGTATAAATTTGTGGCAGACATTTTATTGGGTAATATTTTCTTATAGAGAAGGTATATTCATAAGTATATTTGGTTGTTTAGCAAATTGATATATAGAATCTGATATCACAAGGTACTTTTCTAATAAAGTGAAGGAAAGATAATTTTTAAATGACCTTTTCTAAATTTATTTCATAGAAATGACTTATTTTTAAAATAAGAATATGTATATTTTTTTAAGTGGCGAGTAAGAAAAGAAGCCATGATGGGACTTGCCCAAATTTACAAGAAATATTCGTTACAATCAGAGGCTGGAAAGGAAGCTGCAAAACAAATTTCATGGATCAAGGACAAATTGCTACATATATATTATCAAAACAGTATTGATGACCGGTAGGTTTGAATTATTTGAGTGTTATCAATTTTATTTTCTGATTCGTTATAAAGTTACTTTGAAAATAACTTGATCTTAATTTCTCTTGAAAAATCACATATGTATTGTATATAAATTTAAGTTTATTTTTATCATTTTTAGAGAGAGAAAACCCTAACCAATTAACCAAGTCCTCTTTCTGTGAGATTTTAAGTTTAAGGGCCTAGTTTTACTTTTTAGAACATCATTTTTTGTTAATAGTTAATTGGAAAGTTGTTATATGGATAGCAAAGATTTAAGATTTTCTTCATGGATTTGATAATCTGCTCATATTCCAGATTTCCTAAAAGTCTGAAGCCAAAAAATATATACAGATTAGGAACAAGGAATCCACCTGGAAAGATTTAAACTAAGTCTGGAAGTATTCATAGTCTATGTAGTCATAATTTCTTGACATTTCTAAAATTGTCAGGTGATCTCTGAGATACTAGAGATCTACAGAGAAAGGACTGAGAACCTTCTGTTCTGAAGAATTTGAAACCAATAATAATAGTCAAAGACTCCTATTTGCAACCTGATTGGTTTCATTTTAATCAACTAACCAATTAATTAAAAGCCTTTTTCATCTTAGAATCAATACTCTGTATTGGTTCTAAGGCAGAAGAATGGTAAGGGCTAGGCAGTGGGGGTGAAGTGAGTTGCTCAGGGTCACATAGCTAGGAGGTGTCTTGAGGCCAGATTTGAACCTAGAACCTCCTGTCTCTAGGGTTGGCTCTCAAACCCACTGAGCCACCCAGCTGCTCCCAACCTGATTGGTTTTAACAAAAACTTTTGAGTTTTAGGAAAAGTACCACTTATACTTTGTTATATGTTAAGTGTTTCCTTAACAAGTTTTGCAGTTTTTCATATGTTAAAAAAACAACAGTTGAAAGTCTTTAGACTTTGCAGACTTTCTCATGCTGCTGCTTAGTAATTTCTTAATAATTTTTAGCATTTTTTTTTGCCTACTGCCAGAACTTTACTCATGATGGAAACAAATATGAATGTAACTCCATAAGTTGTTAGCACTTATTTGTAGCATTTCATGTACAATTCCTATTACCTTTTTAAAAATGCCATGTGAAAGCTTATATAACTATTGCTTTTTTGTCAGTAAAATCTTTTCTCAATATTCCCTTACAGGTTGCTTGTTGAACGCATCTTTGCTCAATACATGGTCCCTCACAATTTGGAAACTACAGAAAGAATGAAATGCTTATATTACCTGTATGCTACATTGGACTTAAATGCTGTGAAGTAGGTTTACTATGATGTTCACATTAGTCTTTGACTTTGGCAGTGTTATTACATTAAATAAAAGGAACACAAGGAACAAAAATATTTTAATCACAAAATTCAAATTTAGTTGAACAAACATGCCCCAGGTTTGAAGTCTGAAGACCTTAAATTGAAATCTGGCCTCAGACTTGCTGGTTTTGTGACCTAGGCAAATGACTTTGCTTCTGCCCTCCTTAGTATACTCAAATGCAAAATGGGGATATCCTACTTCCTGCTTCCCAGAGTTGTTGGGAGGATCAAGTGAAATAGAACTTAAAAGAGCACTTTGCAAACTCTGAAGCTCCATATAAATGCCAGCTATTATCTGTAGATAGGGCAATATGTTCATAGAAAAGTGAATGCAGAATTTGTACCAAGTAATTTTGAGGTTTGAGGAGATTGACATGCCAACAATTATAGGAATCAAGAAGGCCTTTTTTAGAAAGTGGCACCTGGAGTCAATCCTTGAAGTGGAGGTAGAGATTCTAAGAGGTACAAATGAAGAGGGAGAGCATTCTGGCATGTGTAGAATAGACAGTTTTAAGGTATAAAAATCAATCTGGAGTTATAGATTGTAGCCAGACATGATATGCCTTAAAGGACAAACAAAAATTTATATTCTAGAGCCCCTGGAGTTTTTTGGCCAGCAGATGGGCAAGTTCAGATTTGTGCATTAAAACTATCAAATCTGCAACTGTGTAGAGGATAGATTATAGTGGAGAGAGATTAAAGCTTCCAATTTAGAGGGTTGTTGTTCAAATGGGCTGAAGAAGAGGATTGGTGACTAGCTTTTAGCACAATTCCTAATGCTTAATAGGTACTTAACGTTTGTTCATTTGACTAGAACTGGGATATGAGTAAATAATAGAAATGGATATGTGAGGTACAATAAATAAGACATAGCAATTTATTAGCTATTGGGTTAGTGGAGCATCAGTTGGGGCAAAAGAGAATTGTTGAAGATGATTGCAAAATGGCATAATTAAAAGGATGGTGGCACTTTAACCAGCATGAGGAAGTTATTAGGGGAGATGGGCCTAAGGAGAAATATAATGAGTTAGATGAATTTGAGTTGCTTATGCTGGTGTAGCTGTCTAGTAAGTAGACTTTTAGTGATGTAGAACTGGAGCTGAGGAGAAAGAGTAGGACTGTATATAGAGATAGGAAGTCATCTGATGATGATAATTAAGCTGCAGGAGCTAATCTAATCACCAAGTAAAAGAAAAGGGCCAGGAAAGAGCCCAGGAAAGGGGTACACCCATGCATAGGTGGTCAATAATGGCCTAGCAAAAGGAACTGAGGAGAGAGGTCACACTGTTAGGAAAATAAGGGAGAAGGCAGTATCATTTAACTTCATGGAAGAGAAACTCTTGTTGTGAGGAAGATTACTTAATTATTATTTAGGAGACCTAGCAGACAGGGCTGGAGAATTCTAAATGGAATGGAGAAGCAGGAAGTATGACTCTCTCTCGGAGACGGACTCCATGGTGGTTGGGACAAGTTGTAACTGATCCTGGGAGACCTCAGAGGAAGTGGAGTTTGCACCCAGATTTCTTGAGATCCTGAAGGAAGACTGTCATCTACTTGTGGGAGATTTTTAGTAGAGACTATTAATCCCAACCTGAGTTGCAGGTTAACTTGGGCTGGGTTAGCTCCCAGAATCTACCCACCTGAAAGAGTACAGCTAGTGGTCCTGGAAGAGCTGCAACATCGCTGGAGTGTGTCAGGACTCTGCTGTGAGGATTCTCACTTCAGTCCTGCTATTCTTTGGGCCCTGTCTTGCTTTAGGTCTCAGTTTTGTGTAGATAAATTCCTCCCCTGACCCTGTGGTTTGCCCATAGTCTGGAAGTATAGAAACCCCTATTTCTATCCTTTAGACCAGTGATTCCCAAAGTGGGCGCTACTGCCCCCTGGTGGATGCTGCAGCAATCCAGGGAGGCAGTGATGGCCACATTTTTTTTGTATTACATTCTATTCTGAGTTCAGTAGTTTCATAATTTCCAGGGGGCGCTAAGTAATATTTTTTCTGGAAAGAGGGCAGTAGGCCAAAAAAGTTTGGGAACCACTGCTTTAGACCATAGTTCCTTTTAAATTTGTCACAAACCCTCTTGTCATTTGTCTGCTGGTATTCACAGACCCCTTGTCTTTGTGGAGCAGGGTGACAGTTACGCCTGTCACTTCTGTCAACAGACATTTTCCTTAACAGTTAAACCCAATTTCCCTAACTTGTTAAGTCCCCATCTTTTGTCATTCCTGTCTCCTACATACCCTTCTGAACCCACATATAATATTTAAGTTATCTCTCCTGGTTTTTCCCATAAGACTCTAGGAGAGAAAGAGGATTGTCAACTGTGTTAGGTGTTGCAGACAGATCAAGAAATTGTTGGATGTTGTTTCCCTAGTTAGTGATCTTGAGAGCAATGAATATTTTTGACCTTTCTCTGTATCTCTAGAGCTTAGCACAGTGCCTATAACATAGTAAATGTTTAATGAATGATTGTTGGCTTGATTTGAGGAATAATTACTGAGAAAATGGTATTGGATTTAGTATTTCAGAAATCATTGAAGTATACAGTTTCAGGAGAATGGTGAGAAACTATCATTATGGATTGTGAAAGTGCATGGGGGAGGTGAGAAAGTAGAGACGATGAATACAGATAATTTTTCTAGGCATCTGCTGCGTCAGGGAGGGGTACAAAGGAAGATAGCTTATGAGATGAGAATCTAGTGTCTTTTTTTTTTTTTTAAAGAAGGGCAAGATCTGGGTATGTTTATGCTGCTCAGTTATTTCCAGTCATGTCTGACTTTGTAACCCCATTTGTGGTTTTCTTGGCGAAATTCATTTTTCATAATTTTAAGACATTCTTATTTTCTCTTTGGGATTGTTGAGGTGACACATAATCATTCTCTAAATTCTTGCGCCTTCAATTTACTGTGCCCCTCTCACATGTATAAATTTTGCAGGAGAACTTGCTGTTTCATGATTGTTATTTTGGCTTAGGTAGAAATAGGTGATATTAAAAGTAGAGATGAGGTTAAGGCCAGAAAGTAAGTTTTTAGCTTATAATGATGATGATGATGATGATGATGATGATAGCAGCTAAAATTTATATAGTGCTTACTGCATGCCAGCATTTTGCTAAATACTTTACAAATATTACCTAATTTGGTCCTCATGACAACCCTATGAGATAGGAGATATTATTATCCCCATTTTACAATTGAAGAAACTTGGGTAGGCTAAGATAAAGTCATTTGCACAGGGTCACACAGATAATAAATGTCTTAAGGCTAGATTTGAAATTAGATCTCTATTTCCAAGTTTTGTGTCTATCCACTGTACCACCTGGCTATGCATAGGGCTCCTATGTGTATCTTGAATAGGAAATCTCTTTATTTTGAATTACTACTTTAAAAGAGACTATGTAATCCCTATTTCTGTAGCCATGTATTTCATAGCATTGAAGGATTTTTGGAATTGGCTTAGATCTTAGAAATTTTTCTAATTTTACAGTTGAGGAAACTGAGGACAAAAATGTTTAAATGATTTGATAGTCAACTTATTTTTCTTTGAGAGAAAAAAATGTTTGAATTAGTATAGTAAAAATGGACTTGAATAATTTTATATATTATCTTGTGACTTCTCTGAAAGATTAAGAAATTCATTCCTAGTAATATTTGATGCTTAATGCTACACATTTTCAAAGTACTTTTCCTTGCAGAACATAGATAAGTAGTGTGTATGAATAGTGTCTACTTTTTGTTGTTGAGTTGATTAGTTGTGTCCAACTGCAGATAATCCCATTTGAGGTTTTATTGGCAAAAGTACTGGAGGAGTTTGCCATGTCCTTCTCCAGTTCATTTTACAGATGAGGAAACTGAGGCAAACTGTGATGTGACTAGCCTGGGGTCACACAGCTAGTCAAGTCATCCTGACTCCAGGGCCAACACTAGCTACCCAGCCACCTAGTTGCCCCATTCTCTATTTTATAGAAGTTATAAACATGTTATGCGCTTTTAGAGCTAAAAATTCCTTATTTAAAAAGATCTGATTTACATTAAAAAAAAATGAAGGAAATCTGTTTATCTCTTCCTTTTCCTGTAGAATGATTCCTTCCATCATTTCTTATGGCACATTAGTAGTCCATCATAGATATATACACACAGACATCCCCCACTTTGTTCAGCCATTCACTGAAAGATGCGTACTCCTATTTCCAAACCTTTGCCATTGAAGAGAGAGCTGCTATAAATACTTTTGTGCATATGGGTCCTTTTTCTTTGATTTTCTTTCCTGTGTTACTATGTGGTATTACTGGGTCAGAAGATATGTGTAATCTAATAATATATTGGATATAGTTCCAAATTAGATCCCAGTTCCCACCAATAGTGGATTAATATATCTGTTTTCTGATAGCCCCTCCAACATTTGTCTTGTCTCTTTTTTGGTCAGTTTTGCCAATCTAACATGTATGAAATAGAATTTCAGAGTTGTTTTTATTTTGTATTTCTCTTACTTATCAGTTAAAGTTTTTCATATGCCTATTTAAAATACTCATCAGAAATTAGATTGCTCTTGCTTTTTCCTCCATTCAATATTATTTTTACTTTCAAATTCTCTATCCTTCAAAACCTTTGAAAAGACAAGAAAAACAAAATCCATTACAGATATTGGCAGCTATGCAAAAAAAAATTCTTGCATTAGAGATGTTTAAAAAAAGAGAAAAGGTTCATTTTGCGTTCATCAACACTATGTGTGGAGGTAGACAGCAAGTTTTATTAGGAGTTCTTTGTATGCATGGTTGGTCATTTTGTTGATCAGAGTTGCTAATTTTTTTCAAGAGTTCATTATTTACAGTACGGTTATTATATAAATTGTGCTCCTAGTTCTACTCATGTTACTTTGTATCAGTTCATGCAATTCGTCCTAGGTTTTTGTGAAACTATCTTCTTCATGATTCCTTTAGAAAAATAGTATTCCATAATCTTTATATACCATAACTTATTCAGCTATTCCTTAGTAAATAGTATTCCCCATAGCTTCCAGTTCTTTGCCACCACAAAAAGAGCTATCATAAATATTTTTAATATAAAAATATAAATATTTTTGTTTATATAGGCCCTTTCTCCCCCTTTTTAATCACGTCAACACTTTTAAGTACATTTTGCAACTTAAAAAAAAAATCCTTACCTTCTGTCTTAGAATCAATATTATGTATTGATTTGAAGGTTGAAGAGCAGTAAGGGCTAGGCAATGGTGGTTAAGTGACTTGCCCAAGATCACACAGTGTAGGATTTAAATTAACACTCCAAGAATTATATTCTATAGAGTTTATTAATAATCACTTGAAGTAGAAGGAATAAAAAGGAAATAGAAGTAACAAAAATAATTATCTAACAAAATTATGACCATGTGAGCAATAGTCTCCTGGCTTTTACCTCACACCACCAAACTGATCAGATCAAGAGCATGAGAGGCGGGGCTACACAAAATTTATAACCTCCCTAAGTCAGCATGTAAGGTAAGAACTTCCTGTCTCTGGGCATGACTCTCAACCCATGAGCCATTAAGTCTTGAAAAGGATCAGATTTAAATTTTTTTTTGGGGAAGGGCTGTGTGTGTGTATGTGTGTGTGTGTGTGTGTGTGTGTATTTACAATTACATGTGAAAAAAGAGGATATATAGACATATTTATATATATATATATATATATATATATATATATATNATTATCTAACAAAATTATGACCATGTGAGCAATAGTCTCCTGGCTTTTACCTCACACCACCAAACTGATCAGATCAAGAGCATGAGAGGCGGGGCTACACAAAATTTATAACCTCCCTAAGTCAGCATGTAAGGTAAGAACTTCCTGTCTCTGGGCATGACTCTCAACCCATGAGCCATTAAGTCTTGAAAAGGATCAGATTTAAATTTTTTTTTGGGGAAGGGCTGTGTGTGTGTATGTGTGTGTGTGTGTGTGTGTGTGTATTTACAATTACATGTGAAAAAAGAGGATATATAGACATATTTATATATATATATATATACATACATACACACACATATATATATCCAAATAATTTCATTTGTGTATTTCAGTATTTTCTTTTAAGATTTATAAATTTGGAGGTATTCCATCTTCATTGATTGTTGATAACATAGATATGTGTACACACATAAATGTCAGCAAAATGAACCAAATATTGGTATAATGTTTTTCTTGACTTTTAATTCTATAATTTTGTATTTGGTTAACTTGTGATGATTTTTTTGGGGGTCGGGCACTATATTTTGATTCTTGTACATATCTACAAAGGTCTGATTTCCTCTTTAAGTCGATGTTGCTGCCTTTGTTCACAAATCATAGCATATGTATTTTTTGGGGGCATTATTTCATTTAAATTTCTTAATTTTTTTTATCTGTGTTCTATTATTGTAGCTACTGTTTGGTTATAGTCTTGCATAATTGCTCATAATGCAGTTGTTGACCTTTTTATAGGACATTTGTAGTATAGTAATTAGTTGGAAAATAGCTATAGTTTTAAATAAAATGATGTAAATTTGGAGTTATTTAGGAATTATGAATGCTACATATTTAAAACATTTAAATATTTTTAGAGTTATTATCAAGGTAGTTCTCTCTTGGAGTTTATGTTTATCTGTTGATATTTTTCAGAGCATTGAATGAAATGTGGAAATGTCAAAATCTTCTCCGTCATCAAGTAAAGGATTTGTTAGATTTAATCAAACAACCCAAAGTAAGTGTAATTTTTTTTTTATTTTTGGTTGCTTAAATTATTTTTGGTGTTGAAGGAACCATTATTTTCTCAGTTTGAACATCGAAGGGGATAAGAGGTCCAGAGTTGCAGTTTGGAAGACTTGTATGCTTGTCCTACATCTCATGTGTGCTTTTTTGAGGACTTGGGATAGGCCACTTAACCTTTCATTTTTTATAGGCCAGTTTTTGAGACTAGAGTTAGAGATATTTAGCTTGTCATTATTTGAGGTTTCATTTAGTAGTTCCTTAGGCTGATTAAATCGTTGCAGTGATAGTGAACCTTTTAGGGACCCCCTGCCTGGCCCTGGCCCCTAGACTGTGTGGCGGTAGCACTCCCCACTCCCCTCTGCTTACAGTGCCCTGCTCCCCTGCCTTGGAGGAGGTGGGGGCCAGGGCTGCGCTCCCAGCTCCCTCTAGCCTGGGGAAGCCTCCTCCTGCAGCCATGGGGCCTCACCCTTGCATCCAGCTGCCCCAAGGGCTGGCTGAGTGAGGGGCCTACTGCTGGGCTTCAGTGGGCTGGGAAGATGGTGCAAGGCTAGGGTGTAGGCAGCTCTGAGACTCAGCATCCCCAACTCTGTTTGTGGATGGGCCCAGCCAGCTCCCAACTAGCTGACACCCTGACAAGCTACGTCCTGTGGCCATAGGGACTTTCCCCTGTACCCAGCCCTGCCTGCTTATTGGCCTGCAACCCACATGGGGCTGGGAGCAAGGGGCAGAGGGAGCACAGTTAGCCTTTGGGGGTTGGGGTCACTCTCAGACTGGCAGCTGGCCAGGAAGGAAGGAAGTGGAGATCTTTTAGGGGGTGGGGCTGGTACTGGTATTAGGAAAGGAGACCCTCTACCCCCATTCAGCCCCTAGTCTCAGATAGGGGCAGGAGAAAGGAAGGGGCATGGCCTGAGCACTCTGCTCAGGGGAGAAGGGAATAAGCACAGAGGTGCAGTGGAGAGTGGGGGAAGGTAGCAGTTCTACAGGGGACAGTCCTGCATGCCCACTCTGCATGCTGTCTTTGGCATGTGTACCATAGATTCACCGTCATGGGCCTAGATTTTAACTTGCCATCAACTCTTCTCCTCAGGATATTCAAATTCTCTCTCTCTCTCCTGTATATTGTGGTGTAAGACATCTCTTCTTTTAAGAGTTTTTACATTTCGAAGGTACCAAAAGAAGTCCAAACCACCTTTACATTTTATTTTTATTTTTTAGTGATAAATCATTTAAAAGGTAAATAGAAATCAGATCTGTAATTTAATTGGTAGAGGAAATTTCCAGGTGAGGAACTTTCTCTACCAATTTAACTCAACATCTTCTCTGCAACTTACAGTCTCAGAGCATTGCCTGGGACAGTGATAGGGTTACTGACTTAACCCACAATTATATGGCTGTTATATGTTGATGGATGGATTTGAACTCAGATCTTTCTGGTTTTAAGATGACTTCCTATTGACTATAACAGGATGCCTCTCAGCTGATAATTGGGAAAACATGACATCTAATCATGAGGGATAAGTATCCTTGTGTTTCTTGTTCTTTTACATCCAGAACACTTTTACAATGTCTTAAAAATCTTTATAGAGTGGAAAAAATATTAGACCTGAGATTTTGAAGGCCTGGTTTGATGTTTTAACTTTCTAGTTTTTTGACTATGGACAAATTACATAATCTTTTTGAGTCTCCATTTCATCATTTGTAAAAGGATTATAATCCCAATAGTAGTTTTTTGAGTTTGAGGCTCAGATGAAAAAAAAAATTTAAGATGCTATAAAAATGTCACCTATTTTTTTTCTTCTAATTTAAAAGCCTCTTGCTCTGGATAAAAAAAAAAATAGCTTTGCGGTAATGGTTTGAGGGGAAGGGAAATGAAGGGATAGTGGTGAGAAAAGAAATTACTATAAAATGGAATTATTTCATCTGAAGGCCTGTGTTCTGTGACTCTGCTTCCTAACTTGTACAAATACTTCTCTGCACCTGTTTTTTGAGATCTCCTGCTACTATTCAGGAAAAGACAATTGATGCCAAGTGAAGGGAGTAGAACCTGGAGAACAAATTATATAATCACAACAATACTATAAAGATAGAACTTTGTAAGACTTAGAAACTCTGATCCATAATGATTCCAATGGCTTTAAGTTTATGAAACAATGTTTTCAAACATTGTCATCCTCTACTCTGCTTTTAAGAAAGCATCTCTAGGACTGGTTTTCTCATTTATATTATTTGCCATTTTGGGTGTGATGAAACAAATCTTTTCACTTACTCTGTATCAGTTTTGGTAGATCTTTCCATGCTTCTCTGATTTTATAATAGTTATAATTTCATATAATACAGCAATATTCCTTTATGATAATGTGTCACAATTTTGTTTAGCCATTTTCCAGTTGATGGGCATGTTCTTTGTTTCTAATATTTTGCTATTACAAAAATTGCTACTATAAATATTTTGGCATATATGAAGACTTTTTCCTGTCAGGGGCTTCCTTATGATATAAACCAGGTAATGAAATCTCTTGGTCAGCATATGGACATTTTATTCACTCTATTTGCATAATTCCAAACAGCTTTCCAAAATAGTTATACTAATTGACGGTTCTATCCAATAATGCATTAGTGTGTTTATCTTCCCACAGCTCCATCAGTACTTGATTATTGCCATTTTGTGTCATCTTTGTCTCTTTTCTAAATGTAGTATGAAACTTGGTTGTTTTCATTTGCATTTTTATTATTGTATTTTTATTGATAATTTGGAACATTATTTCATGTGGTTATTATTATTTTGCATTCTAAAAAGTGTTTATTGTCAAGGTTATGACATCATAATTCGATAAAGTCACTAGAGCTCATTTATCTGGCCATCTGTATAAATGTGAATTTGTATGTATATACATAGAGATGATAGATGAGATATATGTGTGTATGTGTGTATACATGTATGTATTAGAAATTGTATAAGGATAATGAATGAATAAAAACCAAAGATGAATAGAAGAAAAATCCCTCCAGAGTAAAGTTGTTGGAGTCTAACTCATAGAACACTAGTGATTTAGCATTGAGTGACAAAAAGGTACCATCAACGAAATATGTACAAAAAAGACAAATATACTAGGTTGTCTTGCAAGAGGGAGTATTAATTGCATATATTTTTCAATTGACTGGTCTTCATGTTACCTGTGAGAGGAGGGCCTTGGCAGTTTGGGTGAATCTGCTGTTGCTCACTTAGGGGAATATAGACACAAGTTGCACAGTATGGATAGGTTTAGATAGGTTTCAGAGAAAATTTTGCAGTTAATAAATTTTGCAGTTAATAATTAATGAGATCACAGATCCATTTGAGTATCATTTCTTTTTGTTGGATACACAATTTTTGTTTATTTTTTTCAATAAGGAAAAATCTGCCCTTTTCCTCTCCCCCTCTCCCCCCAAGAAAGAAAGAAAGATTTTTTCAAAATCTCTGTTATAAGTAAGTATAGTCAAGCAAAACAAATAATTGGCTATGTAAAAAAAAAATGTCTCGTTCTGTATTCTTGAATCTTTCATGTTTGGACTAGTGAGAAATTAGAATCATAGTTATTCATTGTGCTGATTAGAGTTCCTAAGACTTTCAAAGTTCTTTGTCTTTGCAATATTATTAACATTATACAGATGGTTCTCCTGATACTATTAATTTCACTCTGTATCATTTCATAGAAAATTTCCTATTTTTATCTGAAAACATCCCCTTCATCATTTCGAACAGCACATTAGTATTCCATCACACTTATATACTTTAATTGGTTCCGCCATTCTCTAAAGATGGATGCCCCTTTAGATTCCCATTTTTTTGCCACCCCATAAAGAGCTATACATATATTTATACATTCTTAGAATGTCTCCCCCAGGAGTACTTTAATCTACCATCTCTCCTACCTCCCTTATTGTTCCTCCCCTTTTCCTCTTAATTCTCTTTTGAGTGGAATATGTTTCTGCACTGAATTCTGTGTATATATTATTCCTTCCTTTGACTAATTCAGTTGAAAAGTCCAACTGCCAGCCACTGCACCTGCCCACCCCTCAGTGGCCTCCCCCACCCCCACCCCCTTCATGATATGGTTTAGAGGGAACACAATCATCTCTCCAAATTAGATTGTAAGGAGTTTATTCTTAGTTAATCTTTTGATTATTGATTTGTTGACGTTTTAAAAAAAATTAACTGCTTTGTTTGAGTTTCAGAGTTTCTGTGAAGCTTTGATCTTTTCATCAAGAAATCTTGGAAGTCCTCTGTTTCAATAAAAGGTTTTTTTTCCCCCACGTAGGATTATATTATTTTGCTTGGTAAATTATTCTTGACTACAAATAAGCCTATACCTTTGCCTTCTGGAATATTATATTCCAAGCTCTCTGCTTCCTTATGGGTATTGGCATCTAAATCATATGTGATGTGTAGCCATGGCTGCTTAGTACTTGAATTCTTTCTTTTTGACTGAAGTAAAAAAAAATTTTATTAACCTGGAAACTAAAAACTTTGGCCATAATTCTCTTTAAAAACTTTCATTTTGGAGGCAGCTGGGTATCTCAGTGGATTGAGTACCAGGCCTAGAGATGGGAGGTACTAGGTTCAAATCTGGCCTCAGATACTTCCCAGCTGTGTGACCCTGGACAAGTCACTTGACCCCCATTGCGTAGCCCTTATGGAAGGTAAGGGTTTAAAAAAAAACAACTTTCATTTTAAGGTTTCTTTTCAGTAAGTTACTTATGGATTCTTTCATTTTCCACCTTCCTTTCTGGTTCTAAGAGCTCTGGGAAGTTTAAACATTTCTTGAAATTTAGAATTTAGGCTCTTGTTTTGATCATGGCTTGCAGGTAGACCAGTAGTACTTTTTCCCCTTGATTTGTTTTTCAGGTCAATTTTTTGTTTTTTTGTTTAACTGTGAGATCACTGATATTTTCTCTTTTTAGTCTTTTTATTTTGTTTTAGCATTTCATGTTTTTCCATGTGGAGTCACTGCCTTCTGTTTGGTCGATTCTTAGTTTCAGAGAATTTGTTTTTTGGACAAGATTTTATATCTCCTGTTAATTCATTTTCCTGGTTTTTCTTTATAAATACCATTGCTGGGTTTTTACCCCAAAGAGATCATAGAAAAACAGACTTGTACAAAAATATTTATAGCATAAATGGCTTTTCTTTAACATTTTTTCCTCTAATATCGTTTAGTTGATAAAAATAATCATTTTAACTTAAAAAAAAACTCTTGCTTTATAAAAATTGTTACAAAATTCTAATTGAGTCATAAAAACAATCTGGCACTGGCTAAGAAATAGAATAGTGAATCAGTGGAATAGATTATATACACAATATATTGGAGTAAATGACCTTAACAATCTAGTATTTGATAAACCCAAAGATCCCAGCTTTCCGGATAAGAACGCAGTATATGACAAAAAAATTCTGGGAAAGTTGGAAAATACTATGGCAGAAACTAGATATAGACCAATATTTCATATCCTATGCCCAACATAAGGTCAAAATAAGTATATGATTTAGACATAAAAGGTGATACCATAATTAGAGTTACATAGAATAGTTTACTTGTCACCTCTAAGGAGAAGGGAAGAATTTATGACCAAAATTCTAGTTAAATTTATTTCCTACCTATGTTTTTAAGCTTGTAGATGTTTTGGAGTAATTCATTTCTATGTTTAAATTTTGAGTGTATCCTGTTCCTGTCACTGAAACAGCTTTTTATGATGAGATTCTTTTTTTTTGCTTTTTTTCATTCTTTCAGTCTACTTTTTATCTTTCACTTATATTGGAGCAAGGTTCTATGCATTTCTTGGGGGGAATACCTGGGTTGGTTCTGCTGATTTCTTGGGATGTTCAGTTTTTTAAGCTTTCAGTGCTACCCAAATGGTTCGTATCAAGGTAATATCTGGTTGCTCTTCTGCTGGCCTGAGCTCTGCAAGTTCTTGATCTGAGTTTGGGTCCAAACAACTGTAGACTGCTTCTGGGCTTAGCCACTATCATCCAGTGAGGAAGCTCTTATTGGTTCAGAATGATAGAATTGCAGACTCTTGCTTTGAGATTCCTGCTCTTGTTATTTCTATCATTTTCTGTTACTCTGCCTTTTGGCTCCTCTACCATTTGAGTATTATTTCAAAGAGAATTCAGCTTTACCATGTTCTACCAACTTAAATAAAGATAGATAATTTCTTTTTTCTTTATTTGCACTTTTAAAACTAAGGCCTTTTTAAGTTGGAATTTTTGTGTTGCCTTGGCATAAATAAATGAAAGCTTGTCAGTGAGTTATATAGATCATATCTGCTAACTACAAATAATATTTTGGAAAAGCATCAGGAAAATTTTAAGCCCTGATGTTCCTGCATGTAGTAGAGTGATGAGAGAAACTGGTTTATAGTTTACCTAGGTTTACTTTGTTTGGGAAAATCTGCTGTAATCTAATTGGCAAGCATTTTTTTTTTCAGAATAGAAAATAAACTAATAAGGTAAAGATGTTTTTGGAATTTTGGTTGTGTTTGTTTTAAATATCATTTCAGGACTTGAATATTGACATGTTATCAATGCATATCAACAGAAAACATTTACTTTGCATTTTATCAATGGCCCCAAGTCTTTTGGATGGAGAATATCAACAAATCATGCTTTCAGAAATGATGTGTAATGAAAAGTCAACTTTTTAATGAAATTTTAGTTTATAATGAAAATTATAGAGGCATCATGGTATAGAGCACTGGTTAAACTTGTAATCAAAATTATGTGGTTTTATATCTTTGTTGACTCTTACGTGGTTTGCAATCCTTGGCAAGTCAGTTAAACTCTCCTGGCTTCCGTACATTAACTCCCTAGGACTTGTTTATTAAATTGAGTATTTATGTAACCATGTGGAGCAGATAATTCTTCAAGCTCATGAAATAAAAAGAATCTTTTATATATTTACATATAATGAAAATTATTTGCAGTGATTTACAATTTTATTTTTTTTTTTACTTACAGACAGATGCCAGTGGTAAAGCCATATTTTCAAAAGTGATGATAATTACAAGTAAGTCATTTAAAGTATTTTCATATAATTCTGAAGATTGAATTTAAATAACCCTTTTGGATGTGAATTTTAAGCATTTTGTGTAGTTGCATGCAAATGACAATATAGGAAAAGTAGATAAACTCTCATTTTCGCTACCTTTCTTGCTAGTTTTTGTATTTTGCAATTTTTTGATGTTCTTTTTCTATGTGTAATACTTTGGATATTTTAGGAAAGAAGTTCTCTGGATAGTAGCATGTTTATGTCTCCACAAACACACTGAATGGCGGCGTTCTCATGAATATAACTCTCATTTCTACCAATTTCATTCTACCTCTACCACATATGGGAATGTTCATACCATTGATAAGAATGAACATTATCCATAATTTTTCCAGACTATTGAAATCCCTCTACATTATTATAACCTTATATTCTTACATCTCACCATCTACCTCATACTTGTCCTTTTCAATATTTACCATGATTTAATATTCTTTATTCTCTCTTTCCCCCTCTGTACTTCCAGTCTATCTACCCTTGTTCTGGTCTCTTTTTTTCTTTATTCATCCATACAATATTAACTATACTTGAATAGTTTGCCCTTCTGTTTTATCATTAGTTGTCCCTTTCTTTAACTCCAAATCCCATCACCCATTTGATTCATATACCTGGAGAAAATCAAGTAACCATGCAACTGACCTTAGTGTAAATTTATGTTACATAATCTAAACTGGATCTTCATGTGGTACATAGCAACCCTTTATTATTTTATATCACATTTCTGACATGGGCTTTTCAGAATCTTATCCTCTTTTTCTTTTCTCTTTTTTTTTAAACTTTTAAACTTTTTGTTTATTTACTTATTTATTTGTTTGTTTTTTTAAGGGGCCCTTACCTTCCCTCTTGGAGTCAATACTGTGTATTGGCTCCAAGGCAGAAGAATGGTAAGGTAGGCAATGGGGGTCAAGTGACTTGCCCAGGGTCACACAGCTGAGAAGTGTCTGAGGCCAGATTTGAACCTAGGTCCTCCCGTCTCTAGGCCTGGCTCTCAATCCACTGAGCTACCCAGCTGCCCCCTTATCCTCTTTTTCTTAGACTTCCTAAACTACCTCTTTCTACCTCATCTCAGTGGAGGGCCTTGCCTCCTACCTTCCTGAGAAATAGAAGACATCTATTATGAACTTGCTCTTCTTCCTCACTTTATATCTCAAAAAAAAAATCTTCTTCATTCTTCATTCTCTCCACTTTTGCTCAAGTCTCTTAGAGAGTTGAGAGTTCTCTTTTCCAAATCTCACTCTTCTACACATACTCTTTATTTTTTAAAAATCTTTATTTTCTGTCTTAGAATCAATATTAGGTAGTAAGGGCTAAAGATTGAGGTTAAGTGACTTGCCCAGGGTGTCATAGCTAGGAAGTGTCTGAGACCTGCTTTGGACCTCAGACCTCCCATCTGTAGGCCTGGTTCTCTATCCACTAAGCCCCTACCCCTTACACAAATGCTTAAATCCTATTTATTTTATCATTCCTTTAAGTCTCAGTCCCTGTTTAGGTAGTAGACTAATAAAGTGGAAAAAATGATGTTTTTTAGAGTTAGAGAACCCAGATTCAAATCCTGCCTCTACCATTTACTAAGAATTTTACCTGGGGCAAGTGACTTCTCCAGCTCTCTGTTTCCTCCTCTGTAAAATGAAGGGATTTATTTCAGCTCTGGGTTTATATGTTTCTGCTGTGGGCATATATACTCTTCCCAGTAATGAAAAGTCACTAAAACACGGAGAACTGCCCGAGGAGTCAAGATAAAAAAAAGTAGGGAATGGAGTTGGAGGATTTCAGAGAGGAAGGCTCTCAGAGTTGAGACTCCTAAATCACAGAACCTGGGATCTGCAAGTTACCTCAGGTATCAAGTAGTCCAACAGGGATCAGAACAGGAATATTCTCCTACAGTATTCCTGACAAGTAAGCCATATGGCCTCTGGTAGAAGTCCTATAAGGAGAGAAAATTCACTGACTCAAGAACAGTCTGTTCCATTTGTGGGCACCTCAAATGGTCAGAGTTTTTTTTCTGCCATCAAGAGACTTAAGTCTGCCTTTTTGTAATTTCTACCCATGGTTTTCAATTCTGGACTTTGGAGCCAAATATGACATAGAATCCCTCTTTCACATAACCTTCAAATATTTAAAAAAACCTATCCTATTGAACCAAGGTCTTCTCCTTTTCAGTGTAATCCCCAGATCCTTCAGCAGATTTTCCCTGTACATGGTTCCTAGTCCTATCACATCCTTGTTGCTATCTTTTGGGATGCCCTCTAATTTATTCATGTCCTCCTTAAAATATAGCACCCAGAATGTAAATGACATTGCTTCTCTGTGTAGGGTGTGGATTCTATGGTTATATTGACTATAACCTCATTAGGAGTTAGGATGTTGAGCTATTCATGATCTCATTTTTTCATCTGAAAATCAGGAAGAGATTTTATCCTCATTTTGTGGATTCCATAATAAATACAAAGCTTCTAAGTTAATTACCCGAGGTCACAAGAATTGTTGCAATGAAGACATGAGTAGGAAGTAGGTCTGCTGAATCCTAATCTAGTGCTTCTTGAAGCAAGTATAAAGTATCCTTCCCCTTCAAAGCTGATCCTTTTTACAAAGCTTCTCTATTTCTTTTGGCACTACCACCATTCTTTCAGTTACCAAGCTTGTAACCGTGGTGTCATTTTTTATTCTTTCTTCTTTTTCAATACCACATCACTTTAATCCTTTTCTAGTTCCTATTCTCATCATCTTTTTCCTGGACTATAATAACCTTTTCTCAACAATCTGTATTCCATATAGCTTCCAGATTGATATTACTAAAACATAGGTTTCACCAAGTTAAGTTATTCCTTTACTAACACACACATAGTGGTTTTCATTGCCTCTAGGGTATGAAATATGAATTCTTTATCCTAACATTTTATATATATTCTCTTTGCCTTAGATAAGTGATCTCCCACTTCTGGAATGTACCTATTCCTCACCTCCGCTTCATTGAATCTCTTCCTTTAAAGCATTTATGTTTCTATAAGATCTTTCCTAATCCATATCAATTATTCATGCTTTCTCCTTCCTGAAATTACTCAGTATACTTTGTATTTTCTTGTGTACATATTGTATCACATCCCTAGAATGACAGTTCCTAGAACGCAGAGATTGTTACATGATTTATTTTTATTTCCTAAGCACCTAATTGATGCTTAATAAATATTTGTTGAACAGTTGATAGTTAAAGGGTTGGCTTATATTATAAAAATTTGTAAAATTATTCTATTACCCATATTTCCATTCCTTCTTTTTAGGAAATATGTTTTCTGTAACAAATAATGCACCTATAGGTTAATTGAATGTACCAGAAAGAAGAGAAAAACACATTTTTATGTTAGTATTATGCAGCTCAGGAAATTTATCATTGCTTTTGTCTCATGTCAAGGCAGCAAGAATTTTTCAAGCACTTATTTACCAGGGACTTTGCTAAGTTCTGGCAATATAAATATAAGCAGGAAAAAGATTTAAAGAGCTAACACTTTGCTGGGGGAAGACAACAGGTAAAAGGGAGCTGAAAGTTGGGAGTGTGGGAGAGTAGGTACTGGAGAAAAAATGATGCTTACTCAGCCTGGTGACATGGAAGAGAAAGACTGAAGAGTCAGGTATGCATCTAGAGAGAAATGGCAATATAGTTGGCCTAGGCATCCTACCTAAAATTGAGGTTCTCTGATGAACCAGCCAACTAGAGGGCACAAAGATATTGGGAATATAAAGAAAATTTTCTACATTTCTTGAAATGTGAATTTTGTATAGCTTTAACTGCACATTTTACCCTCTGATGAGCTAAAGTTTAGAGTAAGGATATATATTAATTGTATGAGAATACAATTTGATAATAGTTCTTTACTCAAAATTATTCTAGATCAGATACCAGGAATACCTTTTATTGAACATAGAGAACAAAGAAAAAGAATGCTACAGCTCAAGATATTTTTATTCTGATTAAATTTATTCTCTCTGGTAGGAGATGAAGAAAGATAAGGGCTATCTATAAATCATTCCTTCCATTCACTTCCAAAAAAACAAAAATATTGTTCTGCTATATTTTCTCTTCGTTGTCACTTAATTGCATTGTGAACATGAGTAGCTTGCTTAACTTTCCATGATTCGATTTTCTTATCTTTAAAGTGAGGGTAATAATATTTGGAGAACCAACTTCACAAGAAGATTATGGGGCTCAAATGAGACAATATATGTAAAAGCATTTTGTAGAATTTAAAATGTAAATTGTCATCTCCAGATTCTCAGCTTTGGTTAGTCCAAGTGACTTGAGTGTGATGTGTATTAAGTTGAAGAAAAATGAAAACATGGTTTTTGAACATAGACAGTGACCTAAGAAAGTATGAATTTTGAAGGAAGAAGATTTTAAAGAAGGAATCTGCTTAAGTGCTAGAGTGCTGGACTTGGAGTTAGGAAAAGGAGTGTTCAAATCTCACTTCTTAAAATAGCTATTTTAAGGGCCAAATCCCTCAGCATCTTTGCATTTCAGTCAACTCTCAAATTTTGAGTTATAGATCCATTGCATTCTGAAGAGATAGAGGAAGTTCCCATATTATGTCACCTCTGTTTAATGTTCAGTTGCTATAGCTAGATTTATTTATGGACTTTGATTTTTTAATTTAAGATATGGATTTAGAAATCCATCTAATGCTATTTGTATCTTATTAAACAAATTACATCAGATATTTTAAATTAGATAAATTTGTTAGTTTACAAGTTAGTTACTGTGTTCTAATCCTTAAGCTTGATCATTGACATTCTCTTCAGCATAAGAACTCAAAGAATAAATTATCATATAAACAAAGAGTATTAGTTATTTTTAACACATATTTTGCTAATACAGGGATACTGAGAGGAAGGTAAGAGAACAATGCTGACTCCTACAAAGGATTCTCTTAATGTTGTAGCCATTTTGCAGTGGTTGTACTATCTGGAGCTGCTTGCTCTCTCTTTGCTCTTTGCAAATGATCATAATAATCTCTTTGTGTGAGACTTTTCTTTTTTTGACAAAATGTTCAAAACCAAGCACAAAACCAATTTAAGTAAAACAGCATCATTTAAACAACTATTAAGACATTAATTGTTGTCACTAGTTTCAAGGGCTGAATCTGTCTAATGATCTTAAAATCAAAATTACTTTGGAGAAGTTAACATTTCTATGAGTTTGATATTTAGTACATTCTGTTAAAAAACTACCTAGAATTAATCAGTTAATTCTTTTCCAATTTAGTTTTTACATCTTAATGATTATCTTTTTAGTATACAATTCAGTTCTATAAATTTTTAATTGGTTATAAACAAGTTAGCCTTCTTCATATGAAAACTTGGCTCTTAGTTTACTGGCCCTGTTCTCAAAATCACATTCATTTTAGGATATGTAATCCCAAAATTGACATCCAAAGTTAATATAAAATGTTTATAATATCGGATTTTGAGAATGCCTTTTTTATAGTTTAATTTTATTTTCATTATTTGTTTAAAGGAAATTTGCCCGATCCTGGTAAGGCTCAGGATTTTATGAAAAAATTTACACAAGTTTTAGAAGATGATGAGAAAATAAGAAACCAGTTAGAAATGCTTGTTAGTCCAACATGTTCCTGCAAACAAGCTGAAGGATGTGTGGTAAGGATAACATTTCAAATATATAATATTTTATTTATTTAAAATGTTTTATTGATCTTTTTTTTTATATCAGCTTTTTGCCAGTTGCTCTTGCACTCCTCTTAAATCCACCCTTAAAGAAATAATGAAACAAAAGAAAAAAAAACAAAAAACTGACAATAATCACATTTTAAGCAGAATCTCTATTCCTCATAACTAATCAGAAAGTGTTCTCATCATCTACCTGTTGAGATCAATTTTAACTTAATTTAATTTGAATTCTGAAGTTTTTTTAGTGTACTTTTCATTTAAATTACGCTAGTCATTTTGTCTTGTACTCTACTTTCTCTATCAAGTCAGTCAAGTCTACTGATGTGTGTCTAAATTCATCATATTCATCATATCATAAAGTATAGTAATACTTTAAATACATGGAATCCAATTTGTTCATTCACCAGGTGATAGTTACTTTTTTCACAGTACTTTTCTATAGAGAAATGTGCTACTCTGAATATTTTGTTATTTATAAAATTTTTCCTTTGGGTACTAACTTCTTTGGAATATATCTTCTTTAAAGGGATCACTAGGTTAAAAGTTATGAACTGTTTAGTAAATTTTCTTACATTTTAAATTTGATAGGTGAGAGAACATAACTAAAAATTATATTAATGTTTAAATTTTTCACTTAGATGTTAGTTGTTTTTCTTATGGCAGCTTGATATTTTTGATTTTTAATGATTTTTTAAAAATTATGTCATTAATATTGTAAAATATGTATTACAGCGTGAAATTACCAAGAAGTTGGGCAACCCCAAACAGCCTACAAATCCTTTTCTGGAAATGATTAAGTTCCTCCTGGAGAGGATAGCTCCAGTGCATATAGATACTGAATCTATAAGGTATTTGAATGTCTCTTATTCTGTGAACTCTCTCATACCTTATGTATGTTATTTCATTGCCATTGCCATTTCTATTAATTCCTTATAGTAATCTTTTATATTTATATTTATTATTAATAGAATTAATGGAATAACTGTCATATTACTTGGCTTAGATTTTGCTCATCATTTAACATATTTACATCACCTCTCCTCATCAAAAGGCAAAGCTCAAGTGATAGAAATTAGTTTTATGACAAGCAAAGTGTAATTAGAAAAATTCTATTGAGTATGTACCATTTAGCACAGATATCTCAGTCAACTATTTTAAAGAATATTGAATAAAAGTTCATACAAAAATTATTTAAAAAAAATTCTAATTTCCAAAACTGGCTAGCTATGTGTTTTATTTATTTTATAGACACACCTTTTATCCTATACTCCTTGAAGGAAAGGTATATAAGAACTCAATTCTGTTAGTTTTTCACTTCCCTTTTCTTTTAAAAATATGTTTGTTACATTAAAATTCCCAGATATCTCCTTTCCTATCCCACAGTAGAGAAGTCATCATTTGGCAAAAAGATATGTGTACAGTGATCCCTCACCTATTGCAGGAGTCATGTTACAGAGACCCCTGCAAAAGCTGAAAATCCTCAAAGTAGTGGCATTATATTTATTTTATTATTTATATATAAAGGCTTTATAAACCCTTCCCACTCTCCTATAAACCTTTTCCACACTGTTATTAACCTATAGTCACTGAGCCAATCAGCACCCAGGATATAGAACACAGTGTTGTGGTTGGTCACCTTTCATTCCATCAGCCAATAGTGTGCCGTGTACAGTTTCATGTTGGCAAACTTGAGCAAATTGTAGTAGCATATTGCATTTCCATTGTGTACAGTATAGTATTCATCCACAAAATCCCACAATATAAGCAAAAACTCCATGATACAGTGAAGCCTCAATAAGTGAACTGCAATATAGCAAGGGACAACTTTATATACAAAACTGTGTCATGATTCTTTCTATTTATCAGTTCTTTTTCTGGAGGTGGTCATACACAAGTCATTCTTAAGACAATATTTCTATTGCTGTATGTAATGTTTTCTTGGTTCTGCTCATTTCATACTTCATTTCTGTGGTTTTCCCATGTTTGTTTTAAAAACATTCTGTTTTGAAGTCAATTTCGCATATTGGTTCCAAGGCAGAAGAGTGGTATGGGCTAGGCAATGATAGTTTCGTATCTTGTCCAGGGTCACCCAGCTAGGAAGTATATGAGATTTAAACCCAGGACCTCCCTTGTCTAGGCCTGCCTCTCAAGCCACTGAGCCACCTACCTGTTCTCCCCAATGTGTTTTGAAAAATTAACCTGATTGTCATTTCTTATGGAGCAGTAGTATTCTATCATAGTCATACCACAACTTGTTTACCCATTCCTCATTTGATGGTCATTCCCTCAGTTTTCGGTTCTTTGCCACCATAAGGTGAAGTGTTATAAATATTATAGAATATACAGTCTCTTTTCCTTTTTCTCTGCTCCCCTTTAGAAATAATCCCAAAAGTGGTGTTTCTGAGCTAAAGGTATACACAATTTAATAACTCTTTGAGTATAATTCCAGATTTCTCTCCAAAATGGTTAGATTTTTACTTTTTCATTATCCTAGAAATTTTGTATTAAATGATCCTAAAAATGAATTTGCCTAAAGCCTGAAATATTTTCGTCATGCAGAGGTGTTGTGATGGTGTTTATGATGAGACTGAAGTGTTAAAGGCATGTTAGGAGTTTTTTTCTTTTCACTTTTTTGTGTTATGCTTTTGATTCCCTCTACCCAAATTCCATTTAAAATAAATTAATGTTCTTTCTCTTGTCAATTAGCTTATGTGCCTTTCTTTTCCTAATTAAGGTATGAAATAAGCTTTTTTAGACTCTTGTGTGTTATTCATTTCTAAAATAGAGATTTATTATCTTCTAAATTACCTTAAAGCTCAAAGTTTCTTTGGTTGTTTATAAGATATGTCAGTTTTATTAGCAATGGGACCTTGGGCAAGTAATCAGACTTTCTCTGACCGTTGTTCATTTATTTGTAGATTAAAGGGATTCAATTGGAAGGCCCCTGAGGGTCCTTCCCTCTCTAGATCTGTGACCCTATGAATTTTCTTTGAGTATGGTTCATATTGCCTGGTAGCACTTTGATAAGTCCTTGATAAGATGTCAGTCTCTGGTATGGACCATCTGTCTTAAGTCCTAGCTATAAAATTCCCTGTTGTACCCTGAACCAGATTTAAGTGTAATTAGGAAATGTAAAATACAGTATAATATGGATAGTGTTAATTTGTGGTTTTCTGTGTCAGTATATTCAGGGTTCTTGCTTTGATTTTGATACCACTAAAGGGACCTATACTAATTTGGTGAAAAAGGGAATAGAGAGAAGAGATGTTAAGTAGGTAGAATTGACAGTCACAACAACTAAGGTGAGGGGAAGGAAAAGACGAAGGTGGCATCCTGGTTTTGACCATTGAAGACTGTGTAACTGCTACCACTAAAGACTTTTTTTAAAGCTTACATGAATACTTTCAGACATACACAGCTTTTTTACTCTCTCAACAATGCCCTTAGGGCCTAACCTTAGTAATGAGATCTTTAGGTCACTGACCATGTACAGCTTTACAGCTCTCAAAGTATCTTTCCATTTTGTTTTCTAAAATAAAAATCATAGCTGCTCTAGCAATGTAAATTAAATCATTTTAACCCATCAGATTCTCAGTTAACATATAATTACCAGGAACATATTTTGCAAGATTGGTCCTAAAGCAGCAGCAACTGTCTTTCCAAAACATATTCTTTCCAAAACAAGTTCTTTGGTCTTATCCAGTGGAATTTTTGTTCTAGTGCCACAACCCCCCAGGGATGCAGGATTACCTCCATAATATGATAAATGTTGAAGTAAGACTCTTGCAGGATATTTATGCTTTCTAAGCCATTGTTCCACCAGAAACTATATTTGGATTATGTGTATACTCAGACTTATATCTGCCACTAATTCTCATGCAGGTGTGTGTGGGCTCTTCAGATATCTATCTCATTTAATTTATCTAAGGTTCTGTTCATCTCCTTAACTTCTTTTTTATTCATTTTTGGTTAGATTTATCTAGTTCTGAGAGGAGAAAATTAAAAATATTCATGGAAGCTTTATTGTGACACGATAACTAGAACATATATGTAATTGAATAGGAGAAATAACTGAGTAGATTGTGATATTTGATTGTATTATGTTGTTAGAAATGACTAATATTGGAACTATAAAGGATTAAATATTAGAGACTGAATGATTTGAACCCTGGTCCTTCTATGTTGGGAAATACAAAGACAGAAGTCAGATTCTCTCAGCGTTCAAGGAGCTTACTTTCTATCAAGGAAAGCATCAGAATCAGGGAAAACTTCTAGGGTAAGGTGGCACATCCTTATGGCTTTGAGGGAAGATGTAATAATTTGATCCAATAAAGCTATATTTTAAACCAGGGGTCAGCAACCTTTTTGGCCGTGAGGGCCATAAACATCACACTTTTTAAAATGTAATTTCGTGAGAGCTGTACAGTGCTCACTGTGCGTGCTCCTGTAACAGCGCCTGAAAAAAATTGATTTATGGCTCCTGCAGAAAGAGCCATATCTGGCCCTCAAAAGAGCCAGATATGGCTCGCGAGCCATACGTTGCCGACCCCTGCTTTAAACACTTAAAATCAGGGGAAAAAAATATTATAGTATTTATAAGGGCAAAACATTATAGTGTTTTTAATGAACATAGTCATAATTAGTCATAATTATTTTTTTCTTTCAAAAGAGAACAAATATAAAAAAAGGTGTCGTATTAGTACAACAGTTTCATGGGTTATAAAAATTTCATTAGTAAGGATTGCTGTAGCTTTTCTTAGGTGAAGGTTTTAAAAACAAAATGCTGTCTATTTAGAAGTCTACAATAGAATATCCCAAAGATATGTTTGGTTTAGATAAAGGCACAGATGGCATGCTCATCAGATTTATAGATGACACAAACTGAGAGGTTAAAGCCAACACATTGGGTGGTAAAAGCATTCAAAAAGATTTTGACAGGCTGAAATATTTAGCTTAGTCTAATGAAATTAAATCAGATTGGATCTGCAGGGCCATGCCTATAAACTTTTCTACTGAGGAGGCTAAGGCTGTTGGGTCATTTGAACTTTGGGGTTCTTAGCCAGTGGTGTGCCAAGCTAATCAGGTGTCCAAATTAAGTGTGGCACCTATATGAAGAAACCTTAATATTGGGAGCATACTAGGCTTGCCTTAGGGAATTGTTTTTAGGAAGAATTGGATGAAGGAATGGGAATATTTTAACCTGAAAGGTTGGGGAAAAGGGTTAGGGTGGTGGTTAGGAATGGAGGGTATGATAGCTGAGTTCTAAGATTTGAAGGTCAGTTGGGAAGAGCGTGTTAATAGTATTGTTTAGCCTCTAAGGGTAGAACCTGGAACAATGGATAGAAAGTTGTAAAGGGCTCATTTAGGCTGTCCTGTCGTGAAAAGTTGCTTAACAGTTAATTAATTAAATGAAATAAGCTGCCTTTCTAGATAGCCATTTTGCTGAGCATGTTTTTGTTGGGGTTCCTTCAGGATATGGCTTAGATAGAGGGCTTATAAGGTCCTTTACATCTCTAAATTTCTATAATACTTTGTACAGCTCTTTTTTCTTTTTTTTTTTTTTAATTTTTTTTATTTTAAACCCTTAACTTCTGTGTATTGACTTATAGGTAGAAGAGTGGTAAGGGTAGGCAATGGGGGTCAAGTGACTTGCCCAGGGTCACACAGCTGGGAAGTGTCTGAGGCCGGATTTGAACCTAGGACCTCCCGTCTCTAGGCCTGGCTCTCAATCCACTGCAGCTCTTTTTTCTTAATATCCTGAGCTCCAACTATGTCTTTACTACTGTGATAATTTTCCATATTTTTATTTTATATGAAAGTATTTTAAAATGGAATAGGAATAGACCATTTATATTCTTGATTGCCCTCAAAACTAGCCAGCTTACTGAACTAATAATTAGAGGTGATTTTATTTTGACTACTCTTTGCCTCTGTAATGTTGGTAGACTTTAACAAATATATCATCAAATCATTTTATAATTTTAATAAAATTTGATTTTTCTAATATTCTCTAGGTAGTGCTAACTAAGAAATATTAGGTTTTTTTCAGTAATAAAATCAATATCCTTTTAAATTCTTCTTCCTTTTAAGTAAATATAAAAGAAATAATATTTTTGAAAAGGTGATTGTATTTCTGAATGTCTTCTTTATGGTATTTTTCCATATGAAATTATATGGAATTCTAATTTGAATGTATATGAAGTATATAATTTATATATGTGAAAGAACAATTTGAAGATTTTTTTTCTTGTACTTTGGTAGGAAGAGGTACCTGATTTTTCAAAGTGGTGACTTTTTTTTTTTTTAGTGCTCTTATTAAACAAGTGAACAAGTCAATAGATGGAACAGCAGATGATGAAGATGAGGGTGTTCCAACTGATCAGGCAATTAGGGCAGGCCTTGAATTGCTTAAGGTAAGTAACTTTTGGCATTGAGCACATTCTTATGTCTTCCCCATTAGTGAGTTGGGGCTGTTTCATTATTTTTACTTGTATCCTTGGCACCTGTTAACATAAATCCTTTGTATGTTGACTGGTATTGCATTTAATATATTCTTAATATGATTGTATATGTAATGGAAAATAGACATTTCTTCCTTTAAACTTTATAATTGTACTTTTCCCATTTTACAGTTGCATAGACTATGTAGCATTATTATGCAACAGTAATTCTCATTTTCATCATTTTAATCCCATGAAATTAAACTGGGCTATTTTTAATATTACTATTAATAACATTTTAAAAAGTTAATGCATATTTAAATATAAATTATCTTAAGTTATACTTATGGTTCTCTAATATTATATGTTGTATTTCCCCATGGCCTATTTAATTTACCATTGGGTGTGAGAATGGGAAATGTTGCCACAATCTATGACCCATAAATCACCCATCAGATTCTTAATTGTTTTTTTCTAACTCCAAAAAGAAAGAGATGGGGATGGCTCTGCATAAACCTGTTACCTTGAATGGGGGGAGGGGTTACGATTAGTTTAGAACTTTTTATGATTTTACTCCCTAGATCAGTGATGGGCAAACTTTTAAAGAGGGATCCAAAGGAAAAGAAATGTTCATGTCAGTCTGTTTCTAAGGCAACTCTTTAGAAATTTCATTGTATTATATCCTACTAATTGTATTAGTCAGATTAGGAATAATGTTGTGCAGCTGGATAGAACATTTCAGGGGGCCGCATCTGGCCCTTGGGCCATAGTTTGCCCATCACTGCCCTAGATTATGATAGAACTTTTGTTCCTGAGCTTTTATTTTAGCCCTGTACTCAGGAATTTAAAAATATATAGGGAGCTTAATTAAAGTGGGTGACATAATTCAAAGAGCACTAGATTTGTACCCAAGAGAACTGGGTTTGAATCCCCATTGACATTATCATGACAAGTCATTTAACTCTGTGCATCTTAATTTTTTATAGAGGAGGAATTGACAGAATCTTGTAGCCAATTGGAAGTAGGTGTAGGATCTATTTGAAAATGGGTAGAAGGAACACATAGAGAGTAAGGAAGGAATCAAAGAAAACTTTTCTTTAGCTTATGAGCTTGCCAATAAGTTTTCAGGGGATGGCAGTGCCATAGATAAAGAGATGCTGCAAGTTAGAAAGAAAGAAAGTATTAAAGCCCATTTAAAAAACATATAATAGTAGTAGTTTATGTAGTGCTTTAAATTATTAAAAAGCCCTTTTGCCTATGTTATTTCAGCTGATTCTCAGGACGACCCCACGAGGCACTTGCTATTATTATCAATCCCACTTTACACATGAATAAACTGAGGCTGAGAGAAGTAACTTGTCCAGGGAAATATAGCTAGTAATCATTTGAGGCAAGATTTGCACTCAGATCTTCTTGAATTCAAGTCCAGGACTCTATGCACTATGCCATTTACCTTTCTTTATATATCTGAGGTAATAACTTGGCATCCAATCTCTTATAGAGAGCTGAAGATATTGGATTGAGAGTGAAAAATTGTGACTGAAAATGTCATTTGGAAGCATTAGCCAGCATGTTAGGTAGGAGACAAAATCCAGGCCCTGCTTTGTCACTTATTGGTCTAATTTGAGATGCATCATTTAACTTCTTTGGACCTCACTTATCTTGCTTATAAAATGAGGAAGTTAGATGAGATGATATAATAGCAACAGCTAACATTTTTATACTACTTTAAAGTTTTCTTAGTTCTTTGCATTCTCATTTTATCCTCACAAAAATCACATGAGATAAGTACATATATAATAATTATGAAGTTATTTTCCATATTTTATATATGAGGAAATAGCGTAAGAGAAGTTAAGTGATTTGTTTATGGTTCACAGTTTGTCAGAGGTGGGATCTGAAGCTGGAGTATTTATTTCAAATCCAATATTTCTGCAGCCTATCTCATATTCTGGATTCCCTCAAGTTGTGAGAGTGTTTGAGAGTTCTGAAAAGGTTTTAATATTTAGTGAAAAACTAAGCCTTGGAGAGTGGCTAGAATTAAAAGGAGGAGCTATTAAAATAGAGAAGAAAGAATAATCAAGGAGATGGGAAGAGAAACAGGCAATTACATTGTATCAAGGTTACAGTTTGAGTATGGATTATTATCTATCAGAAATTGAGACAGGAAAGATATAGTAAGAAATGGACAGTACAATAGTTTCGTTTAAAGAAAAGCCTTAAATGATCAAATGAGTGAAGGATTTTTATATAAGAATTTTCTGCATTGTTGAACTCTTTTTTAAAATTTATTTTATTTTATTTTTATTTTGAATATTTCCCCATAGTTACATGTTTCATGTTCTTTCCCTCTCCCCCAAACCTCCCTACCCCCAGTAGCTAATGCACAATTCCACTGGGTTTTACAAGTATCATTGATTAAGACCTAATTCCATATTATTGATAGTTGGACTAGAGTTATCATTTAGTGTCTACATCTCCAATAATATCCCCATCAGCCCATATGTTCAAACAGTTGTTTTTCTTCTGTGTTTCTCCTCTCATAGTTTTTCCTCTGAAAGTGGCTAATTTTCTTTCTCATAAGTCCCTCAGTCTTGCTCTGGATCCTTGCATTGCTGCAAGTAGAGAAGTCTGTAATGTTCGATTGTACCACAGTGTATCAGTCTCTGTGTATAAGGTTCTCCTGGATCTACTCCTTTCACCCTGCATCAATTCCTGGAGGTCATTCCAGTTCACATGGAATTCCTCCAGTTCTTTAAGTTTTTTATTCCTTTGATCACAATAGTATTCCATCACCAACAGATACTACAATTTGTTCAGCCATTCCCCAATCAAAGGACATTCTTTCATTTTCCAATTTTTTGCTACCACAAAGCACGGCTATAAATGTTTTTGTACAAGTCTTTTTCCTTATTATCTCTTTGGGGTATAAATCAAGCAGTGCTATGGCTGGATCAAAAGGCAAATAGTCTTTTTAAGACCTTTGAGCATAGTTACAAATTGCTATCCAGAATGGTTGGACCAATTCACAACTACACAAGTAATGCATTAATGTTCCAATTTTGCCACATCCCCTCCAACATTCATTACTCTCCCCTGCTGTTATTTTAGCCAATCTCCTAGGCATGAGGTGATACATCAGAGTTGTTTTGATTTGCATGTCTTTAATTATTAGAGACTTGGAACACTTTCTCATGTGCTTATTGATAGTTTTAATTTCTTTATCTGAAAATTGCCTATTCATCTCCCTTGCTCATTTATTGATTGGGGGATGGCTTGATTTTTTGTACAATTGATTTAGCTCCTTGTATATTTGAGAAATTTACCCTTTGTCTGAGTTTTTTGTTATAAAGATTTTTTCCCAGTTTGTTGCTTCCCTTCTAATTTTGGTAGCATTGGTTTTGCCCATTGTTGAACTCTTAAATGTCTTAATAGAGTTCTTAAAGGTTCTAAAACTTTTCCTTGACTTTTTGAAAAGTAAGATCAGTTCTTTCCTATCTAAGCCAGTTTAGTTATAGTAACACTGGAAGGAAGAGTTACAAACTAAAGTTAACAATGTCTTTTCTAATAAACCTATAATTAGTAGTAGAATCATTGAATGTTATAGTTGGGAGGAAACTCAGAGATCTAGTCCAACCACTTCATTTTACAGATGAAAGAACAGGGGTGCAGCTGGGGTAGCTCAGTGGATTTAGAGTCAGTCCTAGAAACCAGAGGTCCTAAGTTCTCTGGCCTCAGACACTTCCCAGCTGTGTGACCCTGGGCAAGTCACTTGACCCCAATTGCCTACCCTTGCCACTCTTCTGCCTTGGAGCCAATACACAGTATTGACTCGAAGATGGAAGGTAAGGGTTTAAAAAAAGAACAGATGCAGAATTTTAAATCAAGCCAATGATTACTCATCAAATTATTTGTGATAATATGTCTGTTATGTGTTATCTCTGATTTTGTAAAAAGTAACATTTAAACATTTATGAAAGTATAAAAAATGTGAACATTTAAAAATCATTTTTTCTCTTTAAAAGGTACTCTCATTTACACATCCTATCTCATTTCATTCGGCTGAAACTTTTGAATCTCTTCTGGCTTGCCTAAAAATGGATGATGAAAAGGTAGCAGAAGCTGCATTACAGATTTTTAAAAATACAGGAAGCAAAATTGAAGAAGATTTCCCACATATCAGATCGTGAGTTGAATTTGCTCTATTTATATTTACTTCTTAAGCAAATAGATTCTCAATGGACCAGTTTTTTCTAATATTTTGCTTTTCCTAGAAAATGCAATCATAAGCAGTTTCAGAACTATTGTTTAGAGAAATGGTATGATTTAAAATTTAAAATGTATTTTCTATTTGGATGGAATTTGAAAAAGCCAAGGAAATTCCTGACAATATTTTCTTTAATAAGGATTAAAAATCTCTTGTGCCAGACTGGCCCTTTATTTCAAACTGACAGGGGCAAAATACTATGTGGAATAATATTGAGTTCAGAAAGATAATTTATTATTTTGCTATTCTCTAGTCATTGATCCCTTTGAGGGTTCAGGAATAAAAGTTTTTATAAGAGCAATAGATGGCTTTAAATGGTAGTGTACATTTATTTTTGATGGCTTTAAAAAAATCATGAAGATTTTCTTTGATTCTTACTGTAGAATATTTCCATTAATGTGAGAGAGCGAGAGAGAAGGATAGGGAGAGGTGGGGGTAGAAAGAGAGAGACAGAGAGAGGGAGGTAGGAGAGGCAGAAACGATATGAGAGTTTTTTAAAATGTAAGAGATTGTAAATTGATAGGTTCGCATTTAACTTTTCAAAGTCAAGTTTTGGACTTGTCATATTCTAATCATATGTCCTACTCTCAGAATTTCATAGAAAAGTATACCTTTGTTTGAATGTAAAATAAAAATTGTGGAAATAGACTTAGGCAAACTCTTAATACATTTCAGTTTGGTACCACAAATGTTTTTTAAGTCTTTATTTCATGAGAGGTATTGTAAACAGAATTTAAAACAAAAAAAGCCCTCCTCATTTCAAGGAGTACAGATGAAAGAATGAGACATTTTCTCAAGTAACTAAAATATAATTGGATAGTTATTAATTGTGTAGAAGAAGTGAAATTGACTTCAAGATAGTTATGGAAGGGAAGAGATCATCTTTTGGTAGATGAATCAGAAAGATTTATAAAAAAGAGGCATCTGAGATAGATGTTGAAGGGGCAACTTTGAAGGTGGGTTAGGAATGAGGAAGACTTTCCAGACTTGCAAAGAGCATATATAAAAGAGAATAGAATGGGAAAGATGAAAAATGGGGACAGGTAAAGGAAATGCTCAGTTTTATTTGAGCATAGAGTCTGAAAAGAAAAATAAAATTGAAAAGGTAGGTTGTATCTAAATTATGCAGGACCATGAATATACCAGACTAAAGACTTTGTGTTTTTTACTGGCAATAAAGAGACACTAACAATTTTTTGAGTGGAGAAATTGTGATTAGATCTTTTTTACATGGATTTTTTAACATGGATGGGAAAGATAGTTTGGAGAGAGCAGAAGCAGTTATACTGGTTAGAAGAATTATAGACAGAAGGTGAATGAGTGATCTAGTATATTAGGTTGGTAAGAAGGAGAGATGCTAGACCTAGAACATCAGTAGAAATGACAGAACTTAACAGTTTAAATGTGGAAGCAATGAAAGATTCAAGTCTGATTTCACTTAGATTATGGTGGTGTGATCAACAGAAATGAGTGTAGGTGGATAGACAGGTTCTAGTGAGAAGTAAAGAAGAAAGAAAACAGACATTTATTTAGTGAAATACTTAAAATCTTACACTGTTAAATAATTGAAAAATTGAGGGTTACAAGGCAAAAGAATAAGAAGATCTGGGCAATGGGAGTTAAGTGTCTTGTACAGGGTCACACAACTTTCTGAGGTCACATTTGAACCCAGGACCTCCTGACTCTGGGCCTGATGCTCTATCCACTGTGCTACCTAATTTGCCTTATCAATGACTTGGTAGAAAAAAAAATTCTGGAGTCGTGTTCTAGTAGAGTTTTTTTATGATGGAAGTCAGCCTAAGAGAGAGAGGGCTTTTATTTATATCCAAAACAATCAGTTAGAGGTCACCTTTCAGTAGTTAAATTTTAGATCATGCTCTTTTCATACATTCAGTTATTTTCTAACTTGTTATGACAGTTACTTATGAATATATCTTTCTTCTTAGTAGACAATTTGTACAAAAAGACGTTCTGTGGCAGATAAATCCAAGGGCTTATTTATACCAAAAGGCAATTTGTTCCTAAACAATTACTATTCCCAAGAATAGATCCTGAGGCCTTCATACTATCAATTATCATACAACTCAGAGATGATAATTGTCACTGTAACTATCATTTAAGAGATGTTAAGCAGAGACAGAGACTTTACTGACCTTTGTAGTTTGCTAGGAGGCTCTTTTAAAAAAAAAAAAAAAAGAAGATTATTTGTCCTTACCTGTACACTTATTTGTTCAGGTTCAGTCAACTCTCCATCTAAGGGATATAATTTGTGTTATAATCTAAGCAGGCCATAATTATAATAGACTTACATTAAAATATAAATCTTATACAAAAGAATAGTAAATTGTTGAATGAATGACTTCGGTAGGCTGATTTTAAAATTAAGTGATTGGAATAAACTATACTTCAATCAGCAAAACTTTATTAATGACTCCAATAAATCTGGTTATATGGTAAGTGCTAAATCTTAACCACCCTATTTTGTGACAATTTACTCTTCCTGTTCCAGTAGAGGCTACCTTTTAACATAGGCTCTTTACTTGTAAAAGAAAATTACTCTAAAAAGAAAAAAGAAATGGAGACACTTAAATAACTAATTACTTTTTTAAACCCTTACCTTTCATCTCAGAATCAATATTATGTGTTGGTTCCAAGACAGAGGAGTAGTAAGGACTAGGCAAAGGGAGTTTAGTGACTTGCCCAGGATCACAGTTAGAAAGTGTCTGAGGCAGGACTTCCCATCTCTGGGTCTGGTTCTCTATCCACTGTGCCACTTAATTGCCCCTAGTAGTTTTAAATGTTTGCTTTAAAAGATTTAAAAAAAAAAACAAAACTCGAACTAACCCCTACCTTCCTTCTTAGAATCAATTCTGTGTATTGGTTCCAAGACTGGAAGAGCAATGGGCAATGGAGGGGTGGTGGAGTAGGGTTTTAAGTGACTTGCCTAGGGTCACATAACTTAAGAAGTTTTTGAAGCCAGATTTGAACCCAGGAACTCCCATTTTAGGCCTCCTGACTGTCAATCCATTGAGCCACTTAGCTGCCTCCATATAAAAGACTTTTAAATATATTTCTTACAATTTAAATTTAGGTGTTTGTATCACCCTAGTCTCTATAGAATGTGCTGTTTTTGCTACCCTCAGTTGACAGTAACAGGATGACTAAGTTGCACTTAAGTTTTGTATAGCTAGAATGCATAGAATCTTATCCTGACTGACTTATCTGTAAGACCAAGGGAAAATTCTTCAGCTTCTCTTGGTTTCTACAACTTTGTTTTTGCAAGTATGAAGGAATTGGATTTAATGGAAGAACTCTGTAAGGGTCTCAATCTTTTTTTTCTATAGAAGTTTTTCAATTAATAGACATTAATTTTTTCTCCTTTCTATATACTCCTGCAAAGAAAACAAAAACAAAACAGAGGATGTAGGCTTATGGAGAAATAATGAATTGCTTTTATTTGGCATGGTCACAAAATTATTTTTATGTGGAAGGATAAAAGTATTTTTATGAAGGATAATAAAGGAATTTGGTAATTGAAGTGGCTAGAAAGAAATTCCAAACAGAACTTTATAGTGTAGAAGTTTAAGTACAATTTGCATTGGAGTACAGTTGCCTTCCAAACTGATTGTAGTGTTCAGGTTGAGGATTAGTAGGTGATTTGTAATAGAAAGGTAAATTAGGGCAAGCAAAACAGTGGAGACCCTCAAATGAAGAGTTTTAGACTGCATTGTGTAGATAGTATAAGGTGATAGAACCTGAGCTGTGGTGGGAGGAGCAGGACTATACAGATAAAACAAATAGTGGGCTACAGATGTTATACTTATTATTGCTACTCATTTAATTAAAAATCCATTCTTTTTTCATCTACAAAGAATGAGGGAAAAGGTAAAATTTTATTCCCTTTAACCTTAGTTTTTACTACAAATGAATGTATTTTAAAATTTATTCTAAGTATATTCTAAGTATACTAAGGGAAATTTGTCTAGGATACTTTAGTCTATTTTTCATTCCTATTTCCTATTTTCTGTTTCTTAATTTTATTTTAGGGCATTGCTTCCAGTTCTCCATCATAAAGCTAAAAAAGGACCTCCACGCCAAGCCAAATATGCAATTCACTGTATCCATGCAATATTCTCCAGTAAAGAGACACAATTTGCACAGATATTTGAGGTAAAGAAATTTAAAAAAAATTTTTTTAAGTCTGTTTCCTACATTTTAATTCCATACAAATGTGTGATTTTGTATGTGGGCAAGATTAGGGATAAAGTATCCTATTGATTGTTTATTTTCTAGTATTTTTGGAATGCATGTTTGGAAAAATGTATAGATCTCAATGCAAAAATTATGTAAATATTTTATGAGTTTATGAAGAGCTTTTAAAATTGATTTTAACAATTCAAAGCTACTAGATTTTATGGAAAGAAATTTGGTTCTGCTTTGTAATCTTTATCTGTTATTGTTGATGAAAGTTATTTAGGAAGAGTTACTCACTCCTAAATGCTTACTTATGTGAATTAATTGCAGAAGTTCACTCAATCAACAAATATTTTTAAGCATTTATATTTTAATTTAGAGGTAATAGGGGAACTACTGCAGTTTATTGAGTGTTCATGGTTAGTTCTGCTATTAAATGAGTGAGTAAAGTTTGTTGGAGCACATTTTTGATTGGGTTTTTATTGAGTTATATTTTAACATCAATTACTTAATCAGTAAACAAGTAATTTTTTTTTTTAAACCCTTACCTTCCGTCTTGGAGTCAATACTGTGTATTGGCTCCAAGGCAGAAGAGTGGTAAGGGTAGGCAATGGGAGTCAAGTGACTTGCCCAGGGTCACACAGCTGAGAAGTGTCTGAGGCCAGATTTGAACCTAGGACCTCCCGTCTCTAGGCCTGACTCTCATTCCACTGAGCCACCCAGCTGCCCCCATAAACAAGTAATTTTTTGACAGTAGTTTATTTTATATTATTAAGTGACAAATATGAAGTTATCAGATGAGCTGAATATAGGTCTTTCAAAATACTCATTAAGGCAGTATAATGATTCCATTTGTGAAATGGCACTTAAGTGCTTCTGAGGTAGCTCCCTAACATTCCAAATTGTAGAGTGATAACTATTATGCATCGATAGAAGGAGTTACTTTAGCAGAAGTTCCCTGTATTGGTGAAGTCATAGGAATTTTTTAAAAGTTAGAATATATTCAAAATGAAGACCTAGTAAAATAAAATAATATTATTATCTAAAATAAAAATATTCCACTTATATTTTCTTTATGCTTGAGAATAATATTTAGCCCTCTTGTGTGATTTAATTTCATTATACAAGTAGAAGCTATTTTCTGGTACCTTGCCAACTGAAGATATCTGGAAAAACCAGTATTGATAATTTCCAAATAAAAATTTTTAGCAAGTATGTAAAATTTTATTCAAATCGTTGTGAAATAAATAGTTTATGGTGATCAGATATGCCTGTTCTAGAAGCATCCTAATCTTTTTTCTCTTTTTAACTGTTTCTTTCTTCCTTGCTTATATTTTCACCTCATTATCCCTCTACTTACCTCTATCTACCTTCTTAGAGCTGTAGGACAGATCCCTTTGTTTAACTTGACTTTAACACCATTAATTATAACTAGCAAATATTGTATTTTTTGCTTTCAAAGTTTTATTTTTAAGGAGTAGTGTTATTTTTTATTCAGCTTAGTTTTTCTGTGTAAGAATGGTTTCAGATTAAGAAGATTCTTACTGAAAGAAGTGCTGTTTTTTTTTTTTTTTTTTTTTATTTGAAATGGGCTCTATATTGTCTTTTCCTTTATTTTTCCTATGGATCATGATGGTAACAGTAATATATTTGTATTGTGTTTTAACTTTTGAAGTTCATCTATTGTCTGATTTGGTTCTTAATGACCCTCTTTATGTTCAATCTTCCTCAAAATGATTTCCCTAGTGTTTTGTTACAGGCCACAAAAGAGGAGTTGGGTCTTAATTGGGAGATCCAGGGATATAATAAAGAGGAAGATGACCTTGAGTAATACAAATTAAACTATTTATATTTTTAACTCATTAATATTTCCTGTTGATCTAACTGGCTAGATAATAGAACTTTTACTTTGGTGACATTTCATTGGCTAATTATTCTTTAACCTACATTTTAATGATTTTAATAGGGATCAGAATGGCCATCTTTGAGTAAAATATTTTCAGTATGCCTAATCAATTTGTACTAAAAATTTGCACTAATTTTTCATCTAAATACTAAAATAAAATTAACAGCATAATAATCTTTATTAAGACACTTAATATGAGATTACTATAAAAATATCTATCTCTGATATACTTCTTAGTTGAAATTTTTTCTGTTTTCAGAGCTAGTATAAATATTAGATTCAGTTATTACATGAACAATAAACTTTGTATTGAATTTTCAAAGTACAGAACATGCTGTTTTTTTAAGAATAAAAATTTATAGATATGTGATATAATATTATCTTATTTCAGCCACTGCATAAAAGCCTAGATCCAAGCAACCTTGAACATCTCATAACACCGTTGGTTTCTATTGGTCACATAGCTCTCCTTGCACCAGATCAGTTTGCTGCTCCTTTGAAATCTTTGGTAGCTACTTTCATCGTTAAAGATCTTCTCATGAATGACCGGGTAAAAATTTGTTCTCGCGCGTCCCCCCGACCCCCCCATTTAGACTTGTGTTTCATAGTTTTTCATTCTTTAGCAATATTTTGCAATAATTGGAAAACTCAAATTAAAATGAGAGTAGCATGTTTCAACTTGTAGTTTGCATACAGTAGGTTTATATCTATATATCTCTATAGATGTATATATCTTAAACACACACACGTGCACATGCACAAATGTGTATATGTTTGTATATGGAATATCCCAAAAATGTTAATAATTTAGTTTTAAGCTGTTAATGCTTAGGTCTTTTGGGACACTTTATGAGTGTATAAAAGAACTGTGATCAAAGCATTTAGTTAAATAAATAGCCTATTATGAGAGTATATATGTCAAACTAGGCACAATCAGATCTATGACTAAACCCTATGCCCTATCTAATGGCAAAGGAGAACTTGGTTTTTAACATTCTCTACTGTCTAGTTGTAACATGTTCTAGTTCTGTCTCATATCACTGCACTTTCAATCTGTCTCCTCCCCAATATTTCCATATATGTTGATCCAGTGACGATTTTCACTCTTGTGCTCTCTGCCCTTCCACTCCTGGTTTATTTCTTGAATTACAGATCAACTTTTGAGTTTTAACTTAAATTCCACCTGCTTCATGAAGTCATCCTTAATTCCCTATCTGTAACTATTCTCACGCATGACTTTGTTTTACAACTCTTTGATGTACTTATATAATATTTATATGTTACTTTTTCCCTTGTGTCCTAGCCTCTACTGTGCCATAGTTGCTGTGCTCATTTATACAAATAGGTATACCTTATTCAGAAACCTTAATTTATTTTATTTTTTTAGCTTCCAGGGAAAAAGACAACCAAGCTCTGGGTTCCAGATGAAGAAGTTTCTCCTGAGACATTAGTTAAAGTGAGTATTGTATGTCCATTCGGCAACTTAAATTTTAGCCCCCTATTGTCATATAAGATTATCTTAATGCTTAAAGTATGATATTTTATATATATTGAGGTTATAGAAAGTAGGTAAAATATATTTAATTTATCAGCTACAGATATGAAGGCTCCACCCTTTCCACAAAACCACATAGTTTTTTGGTGATGTTTTATCATGATGCATTTATCATGAACTTTCCTTTTTTTTTTTTTTTTTTAAACCCTTACCTTCTGTCTTAGAATCAATACTGTATATTGCTTCTAAGGCAGAAGAATGGTAAGAGCTAGGCAATGTGGGTGAAGTGACTTGCCCAGGGTCACACAGCTAGGAAGTGTCTTGAGGTCAGCTTTGAACCCAGGACCTCCTGTCTCTGGGCCTGGCTCTCAATCCACTGAGCCACCCAGCTGCCCCAGCCCTAAGATTTTTAAATATTGAGCTACATTTTTCCTTTTTATTTGTCATTTAGCTTCCAGTTTTATAATTAGTCCTAGATTCCCTAGAACTATTATCTAGATCAGTGATGGGCAAACTTTTTAAAGAGGGGAGCCAAAGGAAAGGAAATGCTCATCTCTCAGTCTGTTTCTAAGGCAACTCTTTCCAAGTTTCATTGTATTGTATCCTACTCATTGTATTTGTTAGACTAGGAATAATGTGGCCTGGCCTGGATAGAACATTTCTGGGGACTACATCTGGCCCGTGGGCAGTAGTTTGCCCATCACTGATCTAGACTATCATCAGAAAAAAATTCCTGATATAATAAAAGGTAACACATCTTCATTCTCCCTAGAGTTAAAGGTTAGAGTCTCAGCTTTTGAGTCCTTAGAAAATAGTTGTTCCCTAGATTTGGGAGATGTTGAGTAATTATCTTTTGCGTCCTTATGCAAACTTATGATGTGACTTCTAGTGCTTTGAAGTGGTTTAACCCTGACTTAGAAATTGATAATGAAGTTACTATATCCTGGAAAGAAAAATTGTTATTCTGATAGAGGTATCCTCTATCTTTGAAGAATTTTGTGATTTTCTTAGATGTTTTTGAAAATTCTTTTTAAAAAGCATCAATTTTTCATTAACTGTTTTTGCTTTTTGTCTTTTAAGATTCAGGCCATTAAAATGATGGTGCGATGGCTGCTTGGAATGAAAAATAATCACAGCAAATCAGGAACATCTACACTGAGATTATTAACAACAATATTGCATAGTGATGGAGACTTAACAGAGCAGGGAAAAATTAGGTATGCAATTAGTCATTCAAAATTACACAAACTGCATAATTATTTAATTACCTAGCCCCCAAATAACTAGTTGAATAGTTCTTTCTGTGTTTAGAACATAGGTATTTCTTGTTATATGGTTTTGAACAGAGGAATGGTTTTAAAATAGAAAGTACATTTCTATGAATATGTCACAGAAGAGTATGTCATTTAAAAAATACATTAGCCTAATATTATTGGCTACTAGTCTAACACAATATATATATAATGTGAATTAAAAAAAAATACTATTATTTTCATTTGTGATTGCTACTCTCCACTTACTTTCCAGAATTTCACCATTTAATTTATACATTTTGTTTTACTTTATATTACTTAATATTCAAATCTTTTCACATTAGTAATTTATTGAAATATTAACTTATTGCTGTATAATAGAATTCAACTAGTACCCATGTTCCCTAAAAATTTTTATTTTGTACTAACCAACTCAGGATGAGAAAATTTACTTGTACTATGAATTTGAGGGAAACTCTAACAAGTTAATAACTCAGTCCACAAAATGAGTAATGATCCTTTCCCTAATACTATTATATGACTTGAGATCATGGAAGCTTTTTAAAAAGCACTAAACATAAAAATAGATAAAAGTTTATCTTCATCAACTGAGGGCTATAATTCACTGAGCCTGGATTTCTATAAGTTAAGTTTTCATAACATTTTGGAAACCATTATGTCTTTCAGAGATTGGACATTCTTTTATAGAAATTGGAGTAGAATTGTCAGGAATGGTTGGAGAAGTAAACCTTACTTTTTAGAAATACATTGCTCCAAATTAAAAATAAGAATGAAGGTAGAAGATTACCTTTATTTTAAATTTTTAGGATTTAATTTTTTATTTAATTCCACATTATCCAAAACAAAGTATAATGATAAGCTAGAGGTTTGTCAAGTCAGTTTACTCTGTCCTTGTTGAATCCTACAAATCTTGTTAATGCAGTAGACATTTGAAAATCTGGGTCTGAATCTTGATTCTGATAGGACTTGTCTGTATTACTTTGCTTCTGGATTTCCATGTAATCATTTGTAAAAAGGATGGATTAAAAGACCTCAAACAGATATCTTTGTTATCCTATGAACTGACATAGAATCTTAGAAGTGGTGTAAACTTAAGCCAACTTAATAAATGTTTATTAATCATTTTCTGCTTGCTAGTTGTGCTAATCATCGGAAAGAACAAAGTCTGTAGCCTTTTGAAACTTAACTCTCCTAGTAAATGTTAGGTTCACAATAGGCAAATAAAAGGTAATTAATGAATAGGACACTAACAACAAAAAGAAATTGGGAAGGTTTTCTTATAGCAGATAGCACTTGAGACTTTTACCGCAAGCTAAGGAATCTGTGAAAGAGGTAAAGAGGGATACATTCATTCAAGCCTTTTGGCGCAGCATGGGAATGGAAGATGTAATACCAATATGGAGAAAGGGCAAGTAATTTGACTAGAAGGGAGAATTTGTGAAGGGGAGTAATGTTATTTAAATCAGAAATATATATTGGAGTCATATTGTAAAGGTGTGTTTTATCCTAAAGGCTGGTCACAGAAACTTCATGACTAGGGGAATAATATGGGCAGATCTGTGTTGTAGAAGATTTTTCTACCTAACAAAGTTGCCTTTCTAAAAGCACAGTTGCCCATCAAAATATTATTTACAGACTAAAATATCCTTAGAAAAAACAAAAGATGAATAAGCAAATTTCCCTGGGCTTTGGGCAGGGGGTAGGGGTGGAATTGATTTTCTTAGTTAAAAAAGAAATACATTGTTGCCATTTCTCAGTTTACTCATCCCAACAGAACCTTCTCTCAGAGTGAAATGTTGTTGAACAAAACTAACCAGTTTATTGGCACTCTCTGTGCTAAGTGCTTTACACATATCTCATTTGATAGTGAAATCACTATGTCTACAAAAATAACATTTCAGGAATATATTTATAAAGATAGATTCACTATAATTTTCACCTCTAACACCAATACAAGTTGTGTTCCCATTATATTTTTTTTCTTCTGAAAGTAGACAAGAGTTTTATATTTTTTCCTTTTGTTACTTATTTCATTTCCCAGGGCAATATTATTTGAGGGACATGGAGTAAAAGAATTGAACATGATCAAATATTTGCCTTTAGTGATTTGTGCTAAAATTGACTTGATTTTCAAGGCTCTAAGACAGTGGTTCCCAAACTTTTTTGGCCTACTACCCCCCCTTTCCAGAAATCCCCTGGAAATTAATTTTTAAAAAATTTTAATAGCCGCTAATAGGAAAGATAAATGCACTTGTGGCCATCACCGCTCTCCTGGATTGCTGCAACACCCACCAGGGGGTGGTAGCACCCACTTTGGGAATCACTGCTCTAAGACATTATAGAATTTGAAAGAGGAAAGCCCCCTAGAGGCCATATGAATAAGACTTTTTTCTGCAGCATGCCCAATATAGCATTTTCTTAAAAGCTGTGTGTGTGTGTGTGTGTGTGTGTGTGTGTGTGTGTGAGAGAGAGAGAGAGAGAGAGAGAGAGAGAGCGCGAGAGCGCGCGCATGAGAGTGCATGCATGCACGCACACACGTACGCTCTTATTTCCAAATAACCCTTTCTGCTTTGGGATACTTTGTTCTTTAAAAACTTTTTTCTTCTATCAAAACCTACATTTCCTTCTTGGTAATTTGTACTCGCTGCTAGTTTATTGTCTCCAGGTTTAATCTAATCTATGGAGCAATCTTCAGATCATTGAAAGCAACTATCATGTTTTCTTTTCTCTTGGTTAAGTATACTCAATTTAAAAAACTCATTCTTCTCCAGCATGAATTTAAGGCTTTTTTTGTTATCCTGATCGTTCTTCTCTAGTCCCTTTCCATCAGATCAGTGGCTTTCCTAATGTCTTTGTCCAGAAATGAGTATAGATATGACTTGATCAGGACAGAGTATTAATTAAAATAATAATCAATTGTTATTAAATAATATAATATATTAAATAATATAAAACAATAATTTAATTAATAATAATTAAAAATTAAAATAAAATAAAACAAGAATATTAACTCTGTTCCCAGAAACTATGCTTTTAATGCATTTTAAGATCTCATTAGGGGTCAGCTATGTGGCCCAGTGGCTAGAAAGCCAGGCCTGGACTTGGTTGGTCCTGGCTTCAGTCTGGCCATATTCTATTGGTGTGATCCTGAGCAAGTCACTTAACTGCAGTTGCCTAGCCCTTGCTGCTTTTCTACCTTGGAACCTATACTTAGTATCTTTCCTAAGCCACAAAGTAATGGTTAAAAAAAAATGTCAGTTTTTAGTTATCATATCACATGGTTATGTTATGTTAATATATGGATATGTTACGTTACATTGTAACTCACCACATAATTTTTTAGATGAACTAACTAGCCATTCCTCTATCCTCTTGTATTTATAAAGTTGTTTTTTGACCCCAAGCTCATCTTTATTTTATTACTGTTACATTTTCATTTCATTAGGCTTATCCCTTGTTCAAACCCATAAGGATCTTTTTGAATTCTGCTTTTGCCTCTTTTTGTATCCCCAGAGTTTAGTACAGTACCTGTAGTAGTAGGTGCTTAATAAATGTTTATTGATTATTTGAGCCCGCTATTTTTGCATTATGTCTTAGTAGATTTAAAAAGGATGTCATCTATACCTTTAGGCTAGTCACTTATAAGTGTTAAAATAGTGTAGGGCCAAACACAGGCTTCTAGAAGCCCCTTTTCAGTTTTCATTGAATCATTATTAATCCACCTATCATCTAATTTTACATACAGGGGTATACTGGGACCAGCTCTTACCAGCTTTCAGAAGCTGATTGTTAAATTTTCATTGTAACCATTTATACCTTGGAAGCTGATAAACATTAGGAATTGGAGCTTTCTTTATTCTTTTGTTAATTCTCTTGACTTAAAGTGATGAAAAAAATGGAACATGTTAATAATAATGTAGATGAAATGTAAAAGAGTGTCACGTACACATTCCCCCACCCTCCACTAGTTGTTATTTATCAGTATTTTTGTACATTATTCCATTTTCTCCCAAAAAAGAACGAGAGAGGGGCATCTGGGTAGCTCAGTGGATTGAGAGTCAAGCCTAGAGACGGGAGGCCCTAGGTTCAAATCTGGCTCAGACACTTCACAACTGTGTGACCCTGGGCAAGTCACTTAACCACAGTTGCTCCGCCCTTACTGCTCTTTTGCCTTGAAACCAAAACCTAGTATCAATACCAAGGCAGAGAGTAAGAGTTTTTTTTTTTTATATATAAAAATGCTTTATTAAAATCTGTTAGACTGTAGCTATAGAATTCTCCTGATCTATAAATATTTTAATCTTTTAAAAAATGTAAGTCATTAGCCCATCATAGCCTGTTTTTGATGGCACCATGCCTAAAACTCTTTGCGATTATTACTTCCTTTTCTAGATGTCCACTTATAATAGATCCTAAAATTTTGCTAGGAATCAAGTCTGGCTTGATTTTTTTCAGTCTCTATTCTCTCTCTTTTCTTAAAAAAACTAAGATGGGGCAGCTGGGTAGCTCAGTGGAGTGAGAGTCAGGCCTAGAGACAGGAGGTCCTAGGTTCAAACCCGGCCTCAGACACTTCCCAGCTGTGTGACCCTGGGCAAGTCACTTGACCCCCATTGCCCACCCTTACCAATCTTCCACCTATGAGACAATACACCGAAGTACAAGGGTTTAAAAAAAAACAAAAAACAAAAAAACCAAAAAAAAAAACTAAGATGCATTGAGTGGCAGGGCTCCTCCATAATCCCTCAGATTAAGGATGTTTGGTTATGCATCACATTTGCCAAGACTTTGTACAGAGGTATTTCATTTGGGCATGAAGACTTGAGCATAACAAAGGAAAAATTTCCTTTAAAATTTCCTTGGGCCCTTCACTCCCATATATCTTTATCTTCCTTTTAACTAGACCTAATTTTCAAATTTATCAGGCTTGAAAATCGGTATTATATTTGTTTTTTTACATACAGTTAATGAATAGGAATATGTAGTTACCTTCAACATTTCTTTGGTAGTAGAAAACCGTTTTATGTGTAGTAGATTAGAATAGAATAATTTAGGTTACTGTTTTTGGTGTCACTATCTCTGGGTCCAGATCTCATGCATTTATATTCTTTCTTCCTCTCCTTTCCCCTTCCTTTCTCCATCTCATCTTTTTCCCTTATCTCTTCTTCCTCTTTCCTGGCTTTCTCTCTTGTCTTCTCCACATGCATTGGAATATTTTCTTTGGTTACATCAATTTCATATAGCTTCTCCTTGATCCTGATGCTTTTTTTTTTTTTTTTTTTTGGCTTTGACATCTGATTCATATGGCAAGGTAATAATTTCCCCAGTTTTCATAACTGATAACCATGGTCAAGAAGAATTGGATAACCTAATGAACAAGCTTGTTCTTCCTAGAGCTTCCCTTCTTCACTTTCTACCTTCTTCCTTAAAATATGTATTTCCATATACTTAACAGAAGGCAAGAGGCAAATTTTTTATGAAAGGAAAGATCTCCATTTAATGTTGTTTTTTTTTTTTTAAAAAAATTCTTCTTTTTACATTAAAAACAGTCATAGTTGTCTTACTTTACTTCTGTTCTCTTCTAATTTTAACATTGTTACATTGACCTGAATGGGGAAAGGGGCACCTCCTTCAGTATCCCTTCTTCAATTAAAAACAAAGAGAAAGTACTCTCCTACTCCTCTCTACTCAAGAAAAAAGGGTGGAGTGGGGGGAATTTTGTAACAAAAAAGCATAATCAGGCACTCCAAAAATGTATGTCTGTGTACTTTGTACCCATCATTTCTTAGTAGGTGAGTATTGTCCATCATCCTCGATCAGGTATAGACATAATTGGTCATTGCTTTGATCTTTGGTCTTAAGAATCTAAAGATTTAAAGACTCCCAGAGTTCTTTTTATTTACAATGTTGCTATGCTTGTATAAATTGTTCTCTTGCTTATTATGCTAACTTCATTTATTTCTTTTAGCATTTCTTAGTCCCGCTAAGTAATATTCTATTAAATTCATATTTACATATGACATTTTGTTCAGCTATTCTTATTGAGAGGCAATTTAAGGAGACTTCTCAAATTCTAGTTCTTCACCCTCACCTCTCATTCCTGCCTTTTAATATTTCTCTTTTCCCTCAGGATCAGGAAGATTGCTTTACTTGTGAATATTTTCCCCATGTCATTATCCTCCCTCTTAACTCTAACCTCATCCCCACTTGCTTCCTTGTTGTGTTAGATGTGTTTCTGTACTAGACTCTGCATGTGAGTATGTATATGTGTGCACACATCCTTAAAGGATATTTGGATTTTTTGTAGAGCTGTACTATATTATGTCACTTCTTTTTTTTTACCCATGATCTCCCTTCCCCATTGCCTTCAGGGCTTTAGACTTGACCTCTGTTGGAAGGAGGATAAACAGCCTTTGCCTTTGGTGTGACATCTTGAGGAAATACCAGAGAAGCTTTTTAGCTGCTCTTCCTTTTTTTTCCCTTCCTTTCCTCTTGTACACTCCTATTATCATATCTCACTCCAACTCCAAAAGCTTTCATTGCTTCCCATTGCATGCAAGAGAAAGTCTAATAAACTTCTAAGATTGATTTCAGGGCCCCCTTTAATATAGTGCCATCAAGCCAAAATTATCTTCTATTATTCACCTCTGCAAACTTAACAAGTTTAGTCAAACCTTTGAAAATTCTTTGTTCATCCTTACCTCTGTCCCTTTACTCATGTTATTTCCCCAAAATGCCCATCTCGTTTCTCTCCATATTTCTAAATCCTAGGTGCCATTAAAAAAATTTATTTAAATCTTTTTGTATGAAGCTATCCTGAAGTTTTCTGACCTATATTTTTCATCTTAGATCTTTTAGTGTACTTATCCACTTTTTAGTGTTTTCAGTTTTTGATCTCATGGCTTATATGGATTCATTTGATCTAATTTGAGTAAATGATCACTCTACTAACACTGATCACTTAAGAAAACACAAAAACCATTCAATTTAAACAAATACTCCCAGTGTATTTATGAATTCCAGTAAAAAAAAACCCCAGGATTGTCCAATTATATATATTTGTGAAATATAAATCAAAGATTTTAATAACTGGTAGCAATAAATGAACTATGTTAATGATTCTCAGATCTACCTATCCAGTCTTAACTTCATTCTTAACCACTATATTTCATCTCTAAATGTTCATTAGACATCTGAAACTTAGGTGCCCCACCTTAATATTTAACCCATCCAAAGATAATTAATTTACTATCTTCCCAAATTGTCTCCTCTTCTAAATTCTCCTATATAAAGAACCATACAGGACACCACCATCTTATTCTAATCACCCAGACTTAAAACTTAGTTATTTTCCTTTACTCATTCTATTCCACCTCCCTCCTTCCCTTGTATTTGATGTATTGGTAAGTCTTATCATTTTTCCTTTCATAACATCTCTTCTATAAGTTCCCATATCTCTTCTGTTACTGCCACTGCCTTCATTACTTTTCTGTTGTAGTAGTCTGCTAGTTTGTCTCTTCTCACTCCAGTATAATGAGGAGCTAATGAGAAAATGTCTATCTAATAATGCAGTACAAAATTCTTGATAAATTAATTGGTCATATTCATGTATCCTTATGTCAGCATAACCACTTCTGAGAATCACTGTTTTTTATTAAGATAATAATAATAGTAGCTTAAAAGATTATTTTATTATTATTATTAATAAAAGATTTATTAAGATTATTGTAGGCATTAAAATATTTGACTTAAATTTCACAAAAGCATATGAATTGTACAAGCTTTAATTTTTTTTCAGAGCTTCATAGTCTGAAATTATTTGTTTAACCCAGGTGTTAAATAGAATATTTTTCATGTTTTCATAAGTGATAAAGGTGAGTAGAGTGATAATTTATCCAAATTGAGGATTTCAACTTTTGAGGAAGAGCAATCTTCGCTAATATTCTAATATTCTTTAGATATTGATTTTTAAGAAAAACTATGTATTTATGTGTATACATTCTATTTTCTATTGATTCCTGAGGTAATTTTTACAAGTTGCTATAATACAAAGAGAGACCAAGTAATTTTGTGTTTCTAGAAGATCCTTTATATAATTGACATATACGGCTGAGGAATTGGAGAGGGGGCCCTAAGGAATTTTAGAATTATATCCCAATAGCACATTGGTACAATTAATTTATTGAACTAGCTAATTATCACTTGGAAATGAACACCTGGCCCCCAGGAAAAGACATATAGGGCAATAGTAAGCTAAAGTAGGAAAGTTATAGCATCTTAAGCCACCTAGGCTAGGCATTTCTAAGAAGAGTGGAAGGAACCAAACATTTCCTACATGATTGTATTTTTTTAATTTGTTTCAGTGCTTTTAGCAAAATGCTTATGTACAAAGTAGCTGTTCAAAAAACAATTCATTATTAATATTGAATGCTACTCCACAGTAAAACTATAGTGATGATTGTAATTTATGGATTTTCTTTAACACTTTCTATGTTTATATGTTCTATATATTCTGTATTCTATAAATACTCAATTCACCAATGAAAAGTGTGATATAAAATAATTTACATAGGCATACAAATGAGTAAATATATAAAATATTATAGTAGCGTAGTTCTTGTGTATATATTTTATTATATTTAAACTGCTATAAAGGGAGCTTACAAATATTTTTTGAAGTCAAAAATTTTAAGAACAGTGATTATTTGACCATTATACCATCTTTCATTATGCTATTTTAAAAACTGTTATTTAATTTAATAAAAAAAAGTATCGAAAGTGTAGTAGAGTGTTGGAATTGGTGCCATAAAACCTAGTCCTTATCATTAAGTATATAAATCACCAACTTTCAGAGCCTGAGTTTGCTCATCTATAAAGAAAGGATAGTTATGCTAAAGAAGGCTCTTGTGAGAAAAGCAAACTATAAAGCTTAATAGAAATAGGAATTAATATTAGAGTGCTTGCCATGTCAGTTTTGGCTAATGTTCAATTAAAAAAATCAATTTTTTTAGAAATTATATTTGGGATTTTATCAGTATTAGAAGCCCTCTGAGTGGTTTCTTCTCTCAGTATATAGATGGACATCTGCTCCACAGCTTTATTGAGAGTGTTTTCTAAAAGATATGGGGCCAAAGTCAGTCTCTGCCTTATATTGGTTATATGACCCTGGGCAAGTTGCTAAATTTCTCAGTGGCTCCAGGAAACTATTAAAGGCAACACTTTTAAAAGCCATTTTAATGTTATTTTATTTTTTCAAATTACGTGTAATAACAATTAAAATTTTTTTTCTTAAAATTTTGAGTTCCCAATTCTTGCCCTCTTACCTGCCCCCTGCAACACTTGGCCTGCAACCTCCTCTCCCCTCCCTGGCACTAAGCAATTTCATCTAGGTTGTATATGTGAAAGCACTTCCATAATGGTCATGCTGTGGAAGAAAGATTCATATAAAACAGAAAAAAAATGAAGTGGAAGATAATATACTTCCATCTGCATTCAGACTCCATCAGTTCTTTCTTTGGAGTTTGATTTCATTTTTCACTTAAAAACCACTTTTTAAAGAAATCATATTTAGGATTTTGGAATTGTCTTGGATCATTGTATTGCTGAGAATTAGCTTAGCCATTCATAGTCAGTCATTGTGCAGTATTGCTTTTACTTTACACAGTGTTCTGATTCTTCTCACTTGACTTTACATCTCTTCATATAACTCTATCTAAGTTTTTCTGAAATCATATTGCATATCATTTCTTATAGCATAATAGTATTCCATTACAGTCACATACTGCCATTTCCCACTTGCTGGACATATTGGATATCATTTCTTATAGCATAATAGTATTCCATTACAGTCACATACTACCATTTCCCATTTGATGGACATCTTCTCAATTTCCAGTTCATTGGCACTGCAAAAAGAGCTGCTATGAATATTTTTGTGCAAATATTTCTTCCCCACCCCTCCCTTATTTAAATATTTTTGTGATATAGCCCTACTAGTATTGCTGGATTGGAGGTTATGCACAGTTTTACAGCCCTTTGAGCATAGTTTAAATTGCTCTCCAGAATTGTTGGATCATAAATTTTATTTTTTATTGATTAATTTTGGTTTGACATAAAGGACACTTTCCAACAAACATCTAGACAATTATTACTTCCAATCTAAAGCATATTCCTTGGAAAGTTATATAAAAATCACACTTGATTATGACTTATTATTTGTCACTTTTGACTTTTGCTTTACTGATTATTTAATGTGAAGGATATTCACTTAAACTTGGATAATTTGGCTTAAAAGCTAGACCGCTGGTTTCATTTTTGTGGATGAATGCTCACCATCGAAACTGCTTCCAGTGATACTGGTCAGCAAAGGACGTGTTACTTACAATCATAGAGAATTAGATGCTTTGTGGTTTGTTCATGATCATGGAGCCAGGATGGGACATAAGTAGGACTTGATCTCATAGTCCTGATGATTCCAGTATCAGTTCTTTATGTAGTACCTCTGTTTGGGTCACTATAGGTATTTTATAAATATTTACTCCTGGCATATTAGGGATTTACTATTTATTTTCCATTCCTCTGACTCATTTTCAGATGATGAATCTAAAAAATTGTTCTGACCAGACCTAGTTTCATGATTGCCAGCCCATTGTTTTTCACGCTATTTCATATTTGTGCTTGTTGATAAATTGACTAATTAGACATTGAAAGCTTATTTATTGTATACAGCCATTAAAACATAGACACACATACAACTTAGCATGTAACTCAATGCCGAAAGCCAAATGGCACATCTGCAGATTTATTTTAAGTTTGGCAAAAAACTATTTCTTAAAGGGAAAACCAAAAGATTGTTAGCATAAAATTAACATACATGTATAGTTATTAGAGAGAGGGGGGTGATAGTGAAGACTTGTAGAATCTGATTTTTTCAGATAGATGTTGCCTATGTTTATTAGATAATATCCAGGAAGTAGTAGCACCATATGCAAAAATTAAAAACAAAAGCTAATATGTTTCTTTTTTCTTATTTTTCAGTAAACCAGATATGTCCCGTCTGAGACTGGCTGCTGGAAGTGCAATTGTGAAGCTGGCTCAAGAACCCTGTTACCATGAAATTATCACATTAGAACAATACCAGTTATGTGCTTTAGCTATTAACGTAAGGAAAATGGCTACATATTATAGTCTGTGGATTTCAGTAAGAAAAGATATTTTTAAAACTTAAATAGTCAAGTTTTAGTTTAATTAACTCAATCATAATTATTTTTTAAATCTGTAGTGACTTTCTCATATCAGATCATGCTATAGTGGATCTAGAGCTAGAAGAATCTTAGGGGCTCTCACATGCGGTCCACTCAATTATAGACAGGAAAGTGGAGGCCCTGGGAAATTAAATGACTTATCCAAAGCCATGCAGGTAACAAGTGTCAGAGACAAGATTTGAACCCAATTCCTCTCAAATCTTTGCTGTTTCCACTGCACTAGATCATTTCCGTGGCTATTTCTTAGGCTACTCACATTATTTGTTACTAAAGTAATCCACTGAATGGAAATAATTAGAAATCTGTAATGTCACTAAAATGGCATGACAGTCTTCTCCACATTAGTCCTATTCTGTTGCCCTATTTTTGATTTCTTAGTAAGATTAAAATAAAAAACCACAACTCATCAAACCATCTAATATAGCTTAGAATTATTTCTATGTGGATTCAGGAAAGAATATCCAAAACAGTGATATAAAAAAAGTCCTTGAAGAACTGAAATGTGACATATACAATCTGGAGCATAACTTATTACTTTGACTTTGTATAATGAACTTAAATAATTATCTGTATTAATTACTGGATTCTATACTTGAATATCATTTATTTGAATTTTTGATTAGTATAATATTTGAACTATCATTTTAGAATTTAAAAAAAAAAAACTCTTAGCTTCTGTCCCAGTAATAACTTTAAGACAGAAAGGAAAAGGGCTAAGCTAATGAGGTTAAATGACTCACCCAGGGTCACACAGCTAGAAAGTGCCTAAGATCAGATTTGAACCTAGATCCTCCTGATTTGAGACCTGGTGCTTTAATGATACTGTGCCACCTAGCTTTCCCTAGAATGTTTTTAAAAACATATTTTAAAAAAGAAATTGACTTTGGAATTTATAAAAAATATACATTATGGGGGCAGCTGGGTAGCTCAGTGGAGTGAGAGTCAGGCCTAGAGACAGGAGGTCCTAGGTTCAAACCCGGCCTCAGCCACTTCCCAGCTGTGTGACCCTGGGCAAGTCACTTGACCCCCATTGCCCACCCTTACCACTCTTCCACCTATGAGACAATACACCGAAGTACAAGGGTTAAAAAAAAAAAAAA
>NC_058132.1:134008646-134015843 GCF_016433145.1 Gracilinanus agilis | reverse complement strand
AAACCCGGCCTCAGCCACTTCCCAGCTGTGTGACCCTGGGCAAGTCACTTGACCCCCATTGCCCACCCTTACCACTCTTCCACCTATGAGACAATACACCGAAGTACAAGGGTTAAAAAAAAAAATATATATATATATATATATATATATGTATGTATGTATGTATATATATATATGTATGTATATATATATACACACACACACACACATATATACATTATGCTATGAATTTAGTTATTTTTTTACCACTTACCCAACTTTTGTTTATAAAATTCTATCCTTCAATACTTTAGAGACCTAGTCAGTTCCCATCTATTTCAGATAGAGTTTGATACCTAATTTTTCTCCCAATTAGTACAATCTTAAATTCTGTTTATTGTTAAGAGAGTATTTTACTTAATTTTTATTAGAACAACTTTGAGTTCTTTCTTTGTTTCAAAGTTTGGAGACTGGATTGGAAAAGTGGTATTTGGGGTAAATTGCAACTACCTAATACCTGATAATTGGGACAATAATACATTCTTTATTTCATAGGAACAAAGTAAGAAAATAAGTACTTCAAAAATTATGAAATTAAACAACAAGAACTGTTAGAAATGTAGCCCTAATTGATGTTATTTTTAAATAACACCAAACTTTACCATAATTTTCTATAATTCTGCATTAATTCAAATCAGAATATTTTAAGATTCAAGTAATGTTATCATTGTAAAGCCAATTGATGATGTTAAGTGGGATGTGCTTGTATATATATGATTGTGGGGGAGGGGCTGAGGGAGCAATATTATTTTCTTGCAGTCAGGCATATATAACTCAAATGCTTGTTTGGCATTTTTGAGCATCCTCTCCATTTTTGGATTGCAGCTTGATGAATGGAAATATATAAACAGTGATAGAATTGATATAAAATAGATTATTCCAGTATATAATGTCATAAAAGTTATATATATTTAAACCCTTACCTTCCATCTTAGAATCAATAGTGTGTATTAGTTCTAAGACAGAAGAGTGATAAAGGGCTAAGCAGTGGGGATCAAGTGACTTGCCCAGGGTCACACAGCTAGGAAAGTGTCTGAGGTCAGATTTGAACCCAGGACCTACTGTCTCTGGGCCTATAAAAGTTATATTTTAATGCTTATTAGAATAGGAGTTACTCTGTTGCTGCTTTGTAGAAATGTTAACACATTAAACAATCAGATAAACATGTTTGTTGTACTATTTTAAAAGTCAGTAGTTGATAGTGGAGTAATAGGGACTAGAAAGTTCCCTAGATGCCATCTGGTCTAATCTCTTCATTTTATAGATGAAGAAACAGGCCTGGCCTTGATCAAAGTTACATAGATTACCAAGCCAGGATTCGAACACTAGGTTTTTTTTGAATTTGCTCTTTCTACCTTGCCATATAGGATTTTTAGTTAGGAGTCCTAAAACTGAAGAATAGTAGCTTTGTTTGCTTAAATTTTTGAGTAGCTTTGGAAATCTACAGAACATTCTAGGTAATGGAACATATTTTAATAGAATATAGAACAAGTAATTAAAACAAAAAGCACTAAAGCAGAAGAGACACTAGGACAGATTTTACTTTATTTAATATTTAAGAAAATCTATAATTTCATTAATTAGGTTCTACTAGTTCAAATCATTCACATTTTAAGGAATGTAGGTGTGCCTGGTTAAATAGTTTCATGAGTTGTTAAAGGGTGAAATTCTTTGTTTCAAGACTTTGGGTAGATTTTTATTAATTAGACTGATCCTCAACCTGCTGTCTGTTTCTGGGCCCATACTTGTAGCCTTTCCCTTGTGATAGAGCCTTTATCATGTTGTATACTCTTTTGGAATAAATAGCCTATTCTCCTTATATACTGTGTTAAGGCTGATCAGCTGGACTTCAGTGGGAAATTACAGAAAACTAGCAGCATATAATTATTTCCTAGATATTTAATAGTATATTATATTTATTTTAAATGAAAATGTGTAAATTCCAATGATACTTATTCTTGCCTAAGAAATTTGAGAGAAATAAAGTATTTTCCTTTCTGTTTCAAAATAGTCACTTCATGTGATTTGTTTTTCTATTTTGGCACTTAAGAGGTTTAGTTCTTTATACTTAATAATTCTGTTGTGTGCATTATATACTCAGTAAATATTTATTGAATAAATGGACTACTCCTTTGATTTCAGTGTATTGCCATAACATAGTTTTGAGCTACAAAACATTTGGGTTCTTTAAAATTCAGATCGGCAGTTTTGCAGTTGAGTTTGCTCCAATTTTATAAGAATTTCATAAGTAGGTTTCTGATCCTTATTACTGAAATTTAAAAACTAAATACTTTGTTTCAGTGAAACAGCAAACTAAAAAATGAAACTCCCTTAGAACAACGTTTGAAAACACTTACTTAGCTGTGGGAATGTATCTTTCAGACCTTAGAGTCATAGGATCTCTCTTCTTCCTGTCTTTTACAGATGAGGAATTAGAGCTACAGAGAAGTCAAAGGATTTAGGTCTTCTGAGTACACTTTTTTTTTTTTCACTAAACCATGTTCTCTGGGATATTGGCACATCCCACCCCTTTTCCCCCATGCCTCATACACATATTCCTAGAGGAGCTGAGTTTTCTTCTTGTTTCTTGTAACAGTCCAGGTAATATCCTCTAGCTGCTATTAATCTTTTGTCTTAATTATTCTTCATTCAGCCTGTTCCACAATCTGATAAATCTGGAACTTCTCTGTCTTCCAGTCAATTCAGAAAAATCTCTATATTATGATGGATATTGCCTAGATAAATCGTTTTAAGTCAGAAATTCTTAACCATTTTGTGTCAAAGGTCCCTTTGTCAGCCTAATGAAGCCCTTCCAAGAATAATATTTTAAGTGACTTAAAATGTACAGCTTTTCAAAGGAAATTAAAATATTGAAGAATTTTTTTAAAAAAAGACAAAGTCATGAACTTTAAGGTTTAAAAACTCCTGTTCTAAATTACCTTGAAGGCCCAAGTGATGAATTTTCCCCAGTCTTGATTTTCCCTTTGTTGGAGCAGTGCAGTAGGGGTGGGGAGAGGGGTCATCCTAAATAAAAGCATCAAAATACTTTGTCTTGGTTTTTCAGAAATGTGGAAAACTTTTTGTATTTACAAATAAATCAATGTCTCTTATAAGTGAGAATAAAGTACACTAACCATTTTACTCTTAATTTATGTTCATTGGTTTAGCATAGCTTTCATTTTGGCCATAGTTTACTTATAGCTATAAGGATTTGTTAATAAGATACTCATCACTTACTACCAATTAGGTTCTAACCTTGTGAGATGGAGTCAAGTATGACTTCCATTTTCCTGATAAGGAAGCATAGTTTGAGAAGTTAAATGACTTACCCAAGTTGATACAGTGCTAAGGTCTTGGACTAAAAACCATATATTCAGTCTCATGAATATAAATTTAGAAGAGAAATTAAATATTTTAATTGCCTTTAATATACTTGGTGAATAAATTGAAAAATTAATATGGTATTCTAAATTAGTATTTTATCTTTAAAATTGTTTCTTCTTCCCTTATTTGTCAAAAAAGAAATTCATCCCTAATGAACTACCAAGCAAGAGTCTGCTTGAAAAGATAATAATATATTTAAGTTTTTGTTGAACTATTGAGCTTTAAAAATCCCCTATATGTTTTTTCTTTGTTAATAGCTATGGCATTTTAATTTTTACTAACTATATTAAGACTTTGTGATTAGTGTTATTTTATGTCCAAGGTGAACACTGTAGTCTTAAGATCAGCCTAAGAAGATAAGTTACTATTTTTATTTTCTTAAGTTGTTAAAACCTAAAAACCATTTGTAGAGCATATAACTGCACACAGACTTTTGCACCAACACAGAGAAACATATTTTGTCCCAAAACTCTTAGGACAATTTTAAGCTTTAATAACTTTAGAAGTCTAAATGTCACAAATTTGCAAAAACATTTGATTTTTTTAAACATTTTATTTTTAAAATATATTGGCATTTCTTATTAAAATTTTCTATAACCACCATTCTTGTTTTCTGTATTGTTTTAGTCAATTTTTGAATTTTTTAAAACTTTCATCAGCTACTACTCAGTGACTAAATGAATTTCATTTGTAATCATTGCCTTAAGATCACCCAAATATGAGGTTTTGATGCTTTCAGGACAGTTTTGATTTGACTCCCACCAGAAAAGTAGAGAAAGTCATCATCTTCTTCTTAAAAAGTGTCATCTGGAAAATAAAATTAGAACTATTATTATTTGAAGTCTGCAAAACTAAAAAAATATAAAAATACACTTAAAATGATTTTATAATCATTATAGTATTTATACTTCTGAATTACTTAAGCTTTAAACTGTACTGACTTTTCAAACACCCAAATATAAATGTATGTGTGTGTGTTTATATATATCTGTTTATTAAAACATACTTTCCTTCAAATGGTTGTTTGTATGATATGTACAAAAGGAGTGTTTGTTTGTTTTTTCCTCCATAGGATGAATGCTACCAAGTAAGACAAGTGTTTGCTCAAAAACTTCACAAGGGCCTTTCCAGATTACGGTTACCACTTGAATACATGGCAATCTGTGCACTATGTGCAAAAGACCCAGTGAAAGAAAGAAGGGCACATGCCAGGCAGTGTCTGGTGAAAAATATAAATGTGAGAAGAGAATATCTGAAGCAGCATGCAGCAGTTAGTGGTAAGAATATGGGGGATGTATTTCAGAATTAAAAAGCAAACTTCAAACTTGAATAATTTGAGAGCTGCTTAAACACAAACCTAAGCTATGTTAAATTTTTTGAATTGTTAACTTAAAATAAATTTAAACTATTTCAATACTTAATTTCATAAACAGTCAGCTTACAAAAGTGACACAAATATTTCAATGTCAGGCTTTTATTCATTATCTTTTTATATGGAAGATGAGACGAGAAAAAAAGGCCAGGAAGAAAAAGCAGGATATTGAGAACTACTATTGCTAGGTGGGTATATCCTTTAGGTTTATAGACTATCTAAGAATTATCAGTTGAAAGAAAGCATAAAGTGAGAGGCTTTGATCACTGTTGACCATAGTTTTCCCCTGACTAATTGAGAACAGGTATTTCTTTGTTCCTGATTATGTACCTCATATCTTTCCATGATGGTATTTGTATTATGGTATGAACTCTACCATTTTTCAGCTTCTTCTGCCAAGAAACAGGGGGTGGAATTGCACTACTTATGTAGATTGATGTTGCATATATACCATTCTTTAAAACAATAAAGAAAATATTTGAAACTCTTAACATATAGTCACTTAAACCTAATCTACATCTTTGATCCTTGAATTGTACAGGGAGTTTCTGAGTTTGGTAGAGTAATGGTTTAGCTATGTATAGGAGTGTGGGATTTGAATTAATACTTAATTAGGTTAAGATTGTAATTATTCAGGGGAAGCTAAGTGACACAGTAGATAGAGTGCCAAGCTTTGGAGTCATGAAGATCTGAATTCAAATCTGACCTCACTTGTTAACTTTGTGACCTTGGGCAAGTCACTTCACCCTGTTTGCCTCAATTTCCTTGCCTGTAAAATGAGAAAGAGAAGGAAATAGCAGACAAGAATTATTCAAGGTCCCCCTAAAAAAAAATCTTAAAAAAAACCACAACAACACATAGCAACTACATTTTGTATAGAAATGTTCTGATTTTATGAAATTTCATTGATGTGATTAGTGATGCCCTTAAAATGTCCTGGGACTTAGTATTTGGTAGAAGAGGCATTTTTTGATGGACTGTGCTGACTGAAAAGATGCACCTGTAGGCAGACCTGTAAAAACGGAATGATTTCTAAAAGGGGGCAGACTGGAGTTCTAAAAAAGATTCTTGGTTCTGAAGCTTCAGCTATGGAAGATTGATGGACTTTTTTTTATCTTCTCCATCCTTTCCTCATAATCTATATCCTATTCCTTAAAATCTTCTAAACCAGAGTGGGGAAAAGATTTTAGGTTTTATACAAAGACAATTTTTGAAGTAAAGGGGTAATGTGAAATATGAGATGCAGAACGAAAATATTTCAGGAACTCTGCTTTTTAAAATTTCTGTAGTCTCAAGGAACTGTCCAAGGTTATACAGTAACTTTGTGACTGAGTTATGATTTGAACCTAGGTCCTCTAACTCCAGAACCCAGGCTCTTACCTGGGCACAAAATAGTATTTCATGAAATATTTTGAATTCAGATAAAAATACAGTTTAAAGTGAAAAAAAAAGTGAAAAAGTAGGACTAAGAAATTTGAAATGATAGAATTTTAGAGCTGTAAAGATATATTTGAGGCTATCCCTAGTACATTCACTTTATTGTTTTATAGTTGAAGAAACTAAGCCTAAGGGATTAAGTACCTTGCCCAAGGGTAACTAATAGCAGAACTGAGTTTTGAATTCAAATATCTTGACTTTAATTTTCTTTGTTTTAAACCATGTTGGGTAAATCACATTGTAATTAAGAAGCATAATTGTTTCTGAGCAACTCTGAATGTTAGGGAAACAAAATAACACTTCTACCTATGGCATTTCCTATAATGTAAGGACAGGATATATCTCAGATGCATATACTGGTTCCTACATGATTTTGAGTTTCACAGGACTAGTACTATTTTGGCTCATGTGATTTGGTTAACTGCCAAATTTTAAGAGTTGAAATTCAGATAAAGTTCAGCCTGTTGTCTTTCTGCAATTTATTTCTGACCAAGTTCATTGCCACCCACAGTATCTTCTAAGATCTACACTTATGCACTGGCTATATAAGTTATTTATCAAGCTGCATTTTTGTAGTATTGACAGTAAGCATTTTTCTTCCATTTGGTGTTTCTTTGTAACTAGTAAGATATTTTTGAGTGATTATTTAGGAAGTTCTACAGTAAAGTCATTGTCCTTAGGAGAAGGATCTGGACATCTTCACCATTTGCAGGCAGTCCCTCTTGAATTTTAACTCAATACTAAAAGTTCTGTGATGCTTTTGAATGATAATGGTAGATGCTTAATTAATACTTACTATCATCTGACTTGTGGCAAACACTTTTTGGCTGATTCACTGTGAAAAACTTTAAAAATTAAAAAGAAAATGTTTTGCACAACTTCACATATAAAATCTATATTAAACTACCCTTCCTTCCTTCCTTCCTTCCTTCCTTCCTTCCTTCCTTCCTTCCTTCCTTCCTTCC
>NC_058132.1:133902061-134005809 GCF_016433145.1 Gracilinanus agilis | reverse complement strand
TCCCCTCCCCTCCCCTCCCCTCCCCTCCCCTCTCCTCCCCTCACTTCTGCCTTGGAATCCTTAGTTTCAAGGCAGAAGAGTGGTTGGGGTAGACAATGGGGGATTAAGTGACTTGCCTAGGGTCACACAGCTTGGAAGTGTCTGAGGCTAGATTTGAACCTAGGACCTCCGGTCTCTAGGCCTGGCTCTCAATCTACTGAGCTACCCATTACCCCCAATTACTTTCCTTTTCAAGAATGGAGGAAGAGAATTTGGAACTAAAAATTTTTTAATGTAATTGAGAAAAAAATAAAATAAGATGCAACCTCCCTCCTCCCCTAACCCAACAACAAAAGTCTCAACATTAATATTCTTCTGAGAGTTGTTATAAACCTGTTGAAAAGTTGGAAGCCTAGGGTGCCGACCCTGTCTAAATCCTCTCACATCATGGCACAGTCAGAAAGTGGAGTCAAAGGATGAGTTTAAATCCAACCTCTCTTACTAATCACATGAGTTTTTTCAAGTTATTTAATCCTTCTGAACCTCAATTGATCTGTAAAATGAAGGGAGGTAGATTAGAAAAGAGAATCTAGAGTCCTTTATTTCCAGAGCAATGGCTCTGTGATTAAGAAGTATCACCTGTCCATCCCTTTTGCCTCACCAAAAAAAGTATGAAGGGGGAAAAAAAAAATTAATCATCTGTGATAGGGGAGAAGTTAAGATTACTAATACACTTCACCTATGGGGCCATGTTGTACTGTTTTATTTAGTTTTAGAGCTATATTGACCCTTACCTTATAACTTAGATGTGTCACCCCAAAACAGGAGCCATCTACCACTTGTGGTCTCTCTGCCTGTTTGGGATAAGGATTTCTAAGACCTTTTCCCACTCTTAGCTCCAGAACTATCTCTAGTCCTCATTTTAGCTCAGATAGACAGGCCCTGTCATATGCAAGCCAAAAAATACTGTAGGGTATTGCTACCCACTAGAGTCGTGAGGTGCTAGGAATAATTGTGTTGAAGGAATCCCTTCTTCTCTTCCACCAGAAAGTGGTCTAGTACTGGTAGTCTCTAGTATTATTCAGCCCTGCTATCCTGTTCTCTCACTCTGACTAGATCAGCTCTAGATACTGAAATCTCCATGCTTTGAGCCCTGGTCCTAGTCTTCACCACTGAAAGTACTAGAGTTCACTGTTCTACTGTTAGGAATGATAAAGAAGATGGTGCATTCTTCTCTCCTCTGATCAGTTTGGATTAAAGTTAGATTCAAGTTTTAACCATTTCCCTCCACCAGCTTCCTTGTTTGTATAGATTTCTACTGGCATTAGAAAATTTTCCCTAGCCCCCTTTTCCCTCTCCAACTATGTATTCTTTTCCCCTTCTCTTTCCATTTTTCTCTTAACATGTGTTTCATCTCCTCAGATTAGAATGTAACTAGTTCATCCTTGCATATTCCTTATTACTGTTCATTTAGTCTTAGATCCTGTACTGACCTTTACCTTGTGTTTCTTTCAACTCCTCTGTTTATACTTTCAAAGTTTCTACATGCTCTGGTCTTTTCATCAGGAATGCCTAAAAGCCTTTTAAATTTCTTCTGTAGAATTATGCTCAGTTTTGCTGACTGTTATTCTTGATTTTAAACTTACAAAGGCTTACTCTCTGGAATATATATCTTCCAAACTTTCCACTGCTTTATAGCAGTGGCTACTGGATTCTGCGTGGTCTTTGGTGTTTAAGTCCTTTCTTTCTGGATACTTGTATTTTTTTCTTTGACCTCAGAGCTCTGGAATTAAGTTGCTATGTTTCTTAAACATAGTTTAAGAATGTCCGGTGTGGGTTTGTTTTTCTGTTTTTTATTTTTTTTTCCAGGAGATGAGCAGTGGATTATTTATTTTTTTTTTTCACTTTACCCTCTGGTTTTAAGAAATCTGGACAGTTTTCTTTTTTTATTTCAATGGTCTTTCTTTTCAATTAGACCATTGATTCTTAAATTATCTCTCTTTGATCTGTTTTTTGGGTAAGTAGTTTAATTTTTTCTTAAATTATTTTCAATCTAATGACTTTAAAAAAATCATTTGTTGTCTCATCACTAAATATTTTTTGATCCATTCTAATTTTCAAGGTGTTTGTTTCTTGGGTAAGGTTGACACTCCTTCTTTCAAACTGATGATTTTCTTCCTAATTCATTCTTCTATAGCACTAATTTTTCTTCTTTTCCCTTGACTTATTTCCTCCCAGTCTTTTTTATCTAGTGCTCTCATAAAATTGTTAGCTCCCCCCCTAGTGTGCCTCCCCCAGCCAAAAAAACCCCCAACAAACAACCAAAACCTCTTTATTTTTTGGGGGAATTTTATTTGAATTTCAGCTTAAATTATGTTTTTCTCTGAGTCTTTGCTTGTAGATATTTTGAAATTATTCCCTTGTTCTAGGTTTTTGTCTTAAGTATCATTATCATGATAGCTCTTTATAATAATATTCCTTTTTTTTTGTTTGCTCATTCTTCCATCCTTCCTGATTTTAGATTTTGTATTTAGGGCCATTCTCTGTACACATCTAGAGTGGGTATGGCTGTACTGTGCCCCTACCCTGTTTAAGCCCTCTTGAGTCCTAATGGTACTTGCTCAGGATATTGAGTATTATGTCATTCTAGGCAGTGATGGTGAACCTTTTTGAGACCAAATTTCCAAGCTGCAACTTTCATACCTCATGTGAGCCCCAACCCCAATGCCAGAGAAGAGAGGGAGAAAGAGCTTCCATTGTGCTTCAGGGCAGAAGGGCAGGTCATATATGAAGTGTCCTCAGATGTGTGTGGAAAGGGGAGGGAAGCAGCCCCCTGCAACATGTGTGCCAACATGGTTCTAGGGTCTCAGAGACAAGAAAGGTTTTGGACATGTAAGCTTTCAATATTCAAAATGGTCTAATCCAGTATGAAGTCCGATCACTGTCCTCTTGGTCTGAGTTTTGTAAATTTCTGTCCAGGGTTTGAGCAACTCGACTATAGACTTGTCCTTATTTGGTGTTCCATTTGACTGTTACTGGCCTCAACCACTATCTGCCAGCTAGAAAGCTCTGTTGATTCATAGTGATAGAACTGCAGGATTCTCTTTGGGCTGGACTTCCTGCCATGGTTAACTTCTATAGACTTCTAACTGGTTTAGGGCTAGAACCAAGCCTGTTTCACTCCCAGAGCCATATAGCTGCTGCTCCTTTCTGTACTTCTCCTCACTCAGCACATAGGCTAGGGCCTGATACTGCTGTATTGCATGTTCTTGGCTAGTCTCCATCTCTGCCTACAGATTTCTTAGTCTGTCTCCTTATGCAAACCTGGCCCATAAAATTTTCCAATCAGGACTTAATTTGGTACATATTCTAAATCTTTGTGTAGGAGATGTTCTGGAAAGCTGGATGTACTTCTTGCTATTCCACCATATTGGCGATGCCTAGTTTTTACCATTCTTCTGCCTTAGAACCAATATACAATTTTGATTCCTATGATAGAAGATAAGGGTTTTTTGTTTTTTTGTTTTTTTTTTTTAGGAAAGGGGGGAGGCAAAGACTTAAAGATCCATGACTTGTAAGATTGCTCACTTTCTCTGAATTGCTTCATAATCCCCCAATGTTTCATAAAAAGAATTATCTTCCAAATGTAGGGTGTTTACAATTAAATCACAAACTGCTCATGAATTAATACTAGATAATCCTGGTACTTAAACTTTCCAAGTTTTCCCCCCACCAGCACACATCAAGTGCAATAAACTTTGGTGCTAATAGTAAAGCAATGATCCAGGACAATCCTGAAAGACTTATGAGAAAGAATGCTGTCCACATTGAGAGAAAGAACTTTGGGAGTAGAAATGCAGAAGAAAAAATGTGATTTATCACTTGTTTATATGAATATAGGATTTGGGGTTTTGATTTTAAAAGACAACTATTACAAGAAAGAATAATATGAAAATAGGTAGGAAGTAATGAATGGTACATGTATAACCCAATGGAATTGCTTGTCAACTCCTGGAGAGGGGAGGGAAAAAACATGAATCATTTAACCACAGAAAACTACTTAGAAATAAATTAAAAACAACAACAAAAAAAGGAAATAGTAGGTCCAGGTTGCCTAGCCTTATGGTAAAGACTTCCTGCTGTTGTAATGACTCTTCTGGATATCCCTTCCTTATTAAGTATATGGAGACTATTCAGCCCCTAGAAGGAAATTAGTCCTGAGGGTAAAACTTGGAGGGACACCAAGTACAATAACAGGGTCAGAATTTGTGTGCCCCTTCCCCCCACTTTATTCAGAACAAGGACTGAGGACATCAAACTTTATACTCTCTAATACGAGGAAGCTTTGACAGCATTGCAGCTTGAACTTCATTATTTGCCCAACAGCAAAGAGAGTAATGGAAGACTACATTAAAACAAACAACAAAAAAAAATTTCAAATAGAAAGATCTTGGATTATGTGAAAGAAATTGAACTAATTTGTGCCTGTTGAGAAAAAATAATAGTTTGGACTTAGCAGGTGGCATGGATCAACAAGAAGCACCTCCAGAATAGTTCAAAAGATAACTAAAATCCATAAATGCAGAAATTAGGAGTGAATGTTAGTCAGAAATTAGAACTCTCCATGCATATTTAAAAATAGTAAATTAGAAAAAATTCAGTGTGTGAGGGAGTATCTCTGAAGAAGTGAAGGATTAAGTTATTTGGAACACAAAAATGTTGAGGTAAAGGAAAGTTTGGCAGAAGTAAAGCAAAAGACAACAGGGTTAAAAGAATACATGTGTTTTTCAACTAATTAAGCCAAAATAATTCTTGAAGACAGAATTTGAAGAGATCACCTAAAGAAACATTTTAAAGGGAATTTCTACTTAGATTGGACCAGGACCTCTGAAGTCTCTTCTAGCTCTGAGATTCTATTATCTTCATTTCTAACTTTGAAATGATACTGATTCCAGCAGAATAAAAGTTCCTTGAGTGGAAGGACAATTTTGTTTCCTTCTTTCATATTCTTAGTTTTTTTCACAATGGCTTAGTAAGTCTTTGAATTTTATTGATTTACTTAGATATTTGATGGTCATATTTTAATCAAAACAGGAATATTTCCTTTGCAATAGGCTTAAATAATATTTTTATATTGTATTTTTTTTGAACCCATACCTTCCATCTTCGAGTCAATACTGTGTATTGGCTCCAAGGCAGAAGAGTGGTAAGAGCTAGGCAATGGGGGTTAAGTGATTTGCCCAGGGTCACACAGCTAGGAAGTGTTTGAGGCTAGACCTTGAACCTAGGACCTCCCGTCTCTAGGACTGGCTCTCAATCCACTGAGCCACCCAGCTGCCTCCATATTGTATTCTTAATAGACACTTAAGTCAGTGTTTTCAGTGAAATTGACCTTTTTCATTTCCTAAAATCATGAAACATGGGCAATTGGCATTTCAGACTGATTTTTGATAGTACTTTCTATACAAAAGATAAAACGTCCTTATTTGGCATCTTTAGGCACTTTTTAATTAGCCACACTGACCTATATGTTCTATTCTCAGGCTATCGGGGATTGGGGTATCTTTTCTTCCCATAGTCTTAGGAGCCCCTTCTAGCTGTTTTTTTCCCTCTCTTTTGTTAGGGAGCCAACAATGAACACCTCCTGGTCCATTTTACTCCTTAACCTCATATTATTTAATTACTTAATCTTCATCAATCTGTCTGTCTGGCTATCTCTCTTCCCCCCCCCCCCCCATAAATATACATATATACATGTACATACATATTTACCTATATTAAAAATATCCATATATTTTTCTATATCCTGGACTTCCTTTTGTTCTCTAGAATCTCATCATTCTGAAAGAGTACATCAATCTTGAATCTCACACCTCCTTAGTAATTCCTTGCTTCTGGCATACCCTTCCTGGACAATGGAGAGCAGCTTCCTTTGATATTGCATTTAGGAAGAGGACCCAGGGCATCCATCTCAGTTTTCAATCCTGCTGTACTTGTTTCACACTGGTTATCCTTCCCTATATCCACTGTTACTCTGTCCTCAGGGAGCTTAGAGCTTAATGGAAAAGACAACATATACATAAAATAAAAATACAAAAAATAGAAAGTAAACTTAAAGAGAAGGCAGGCTCTAGCTACTGGACCACCAAGAAGGACCTCCTAAAGAAAGTGGCATTTTCACTAGGTTTTGAAGGGAACCAGGGATTTTAAAGGAATCCAGTAAGAGACAGAAAAAGCATGGGGAATAGCCAATGTAAAGATATAGAGATAGGTGACAAAGTTCTGTGTGAAGAACAGCAAGTAAGCCAACATTGTAGAGTGCTGGAGATGAGGAGCAAATGGGTAAAGAGATCAGAAAGATAGGAAGAGACTAGGATGTGAAGAACTTTAAATGACAAAGGAATTTATATTTGATCCTAGGGGTTCTAAGGAACCACAGAAGCTGATTGAATGAAGAGGCTGATATGGTTTAACCCTCAGTCATTTTCAGTAGCTGGCAGAGGATGAGTTGGAGTGCCAAGAAAGATGAGGCAGGGAAACCAAATGATTACTCTCTTAATTTTATTCTAGAGGAGATGAGGAGAGTACAAACTAGAATTGTGACTGTGAGTAGAGAGAAGGGACAATATTCAAGGCATGTTTGTGAGCAGGATAGCAAAGAAACAAAAACAAAAGAAGGAAAGGGAAAGAAAGCCAAGTGAGGTGGAAAGAGAAAGGGTAGCAATGCAGTGTTGGAACTGTAGAGGGAGGAATCTCAAATAGGAAAAGGGAGATAGAAAAGGGAAGTGGAAGTATGGGAAAATTAAAACATTTGGCTGTCAGTTTAATTGCATTATTGTATTTCATAGTGGATAAAGAACATTAAATTCTTTAGAGTGTAAATGTGAGAAGGAAGGAAACATTTAAGTGTCTGGTATGTGGTAAACACTAGACTGAGGTTTCATTTAATCTCACAACTCTGTGAGATAAGTGCTTTTAAACCCCCATTTTGCAGTTGAGATAACTTGAAGCATACAGTGACTTGACTAGGATCACACAGTTAGTGTATCTGAGGTCAAATTTGACCTCAGATTATCTTCCTGACTCTAGCTAGATCCAGTGCTTGGTCCATTGTGTCACCTCAAGTATGAAGGCAAGGTCTGGCTTGATTTTTAAAAAAATTTGTAACCCTAGCAATTGATGAGTGCGTGGATGTGTATGTATGTGTGAGTTTGCATGCACACACACAAAGAGCTGGGATCTCGTTTTGAGATTTATTTGTTGTTTTCTGTAGGAAAATTGAATAATTTATGCTTTATTTTCTTTTAAAAATGAAGATAATACTTTACTAGCTTTCATGTAAACCTTTTGTTAGGAAAGTGCTGTGTGAATTCTTATATGATAGAAATCACGTAAGTATGTTACTATGCTAATATCCACAAAATATGAAGGAGAGATGAGAGCAGAACAGTTTTCAGGAATAGAGGTTGATAGATAACATGACTTAGAACTTTTAGCATTCCGAACTTAGCTTAAAAGCTAACTTAACCCTGATAATGTCTTCTGGATAATTGGATCCAGACATTGAGGAGACACCCATTCCTGTTTAAACCAGAAGCTACTGTTCTAATATTCCTAGATTGGGCAATTTTCTTCATCATGAATCTCCCCGAATTTCCTTTGAATGAGAATGCAGACATAGCACCAAAAACTCCCCTTTCCTCCTATTCTGGTCTCCTTATACCTGCCACCTGTGTGGTGGTTAAAATGCTCATTTCAACTAATGATCTTTCCCCTGCCTCTTTAATTTATTTTTAGTTGCAAGATAAAGGTTTTAATAAATTTGAAACAATGTTTAATTGTATAGTGCAGTGATTGATTATATGAAACAAAATATCATACAAAATTCTGTAAGGATAATTTGGAATCAACTTATGGAGGGCTTTGATTGCCAGACTATGAAGTTACTATTTTATTTATTAGGAGAAAATTATTTAATATTAATATTTGATTTCATTAGAGCAGTGGTTCCCAAACTTTTCTGGCCTACCACCCCCTTTCCAGAAAAAATATTACTTAGCCCCCTGGAAATTAAATTTTTAAAAATTTTAATAGCAATTAATAGGAAAGATAAACGCACCTGTGGCCATCACNAAGTCTGAGTGTTCTTGTTGTCATCCAGCAGTGTCCAACTTTTCATGACCTCATTTGGGGTTTTCTTTTTTTTTAATTTTCTTTTTTTTCTTTTTTAGGATATTTTTCCATGGTTCCATGATTCATGTTCTTTCCCTCCCCCCAAACCCCAGCCACCTACCCTCCCCATAGCCAATGCACAATTCCACTAGGTTTTACATATATCATTGATCATGACCTATTTCCATATTATTGATAGTTGTATTGGGGTGGTCGTTTAGAGTCTATATCCCAAATCATATCCCATTTGGGGTTTTATTGGCAAAGATACTGAAGTGGTTCACCATTTCCTTCTCCAGGTCATTTTACAGATGAGGAACTGAGGCAGACAGAGTTAAATAACTTGCCAGAATCACATAGCTAATAAATCTATATGGCCAAATTTGAACTCAGGTAGAGAAGTCTCCTTGACTCCAAGCCCTGCACAGTAATCACTGTACCACTTAGCTGCCTGTGAGTCCAAATAGGGTGTAACATATCACCAATGAAGAACTAACTGCACATAAGAAGATACCATCAAAGAAGGAAGGAGCGATACTCTAATCCAGGGGTTGGCAATCTTTTTAGCCATGAGAGCCATAAATGCCACATTTTCTAAAATGTAATTTCATGAGAACTGTACAGTGCTCACAGTTCGCGCTCCTGTAACAGCGCCTAAAAAAATTGACTTTATGGTTCCTGCAGAAAGAGCCATATCTGGCCCTCAAAAGAGCCAGATATGGCTCGAGAGCCATATGTTGCCGACCCCTGTTATAGAGTGATGTTATCAGATTACTTTCACACTGGAATTAGAGAGGGTAGAAAGCGTATCAATTAAGAGGTTATGTAATTGACTAGTCAAACTCAAATAGAAATAGGGCCACTAAACTGTACATAATAATCCCTACGGTAGCATATTTCTTAGAAAACCGTATTATATTTGTTCTATGGTATTTTTATTGGTTTTGTTGAATATTTCCCAATTAAAATTTTATGCGGTTAGAGCTTGTTGAGGAATGGAGTAAGTGATAGTATGATGGACCTCTGATTTAGATGATTAGGACTTTAGGTAGGATAGAAAACAAGGTGCAAAAAAAAAATGCAAAGAAAGAGTGAACAGTTCTTGACAACTTGTGGGGGGATGTTGATAAAAGAAAGAATGAAAGAAAACATTTTGAGGCTGGCTGGCTGGCTGGAAAAGTTATGATACCAATAAGAAATAGTAAGTGAGAAATAAATGCTGGCATTGGAGAGTGTTTTTTGAATTCAGTTTTCTATAGTGCAAAGAGCGCTTGATTTGGAGTCATATGATGAGGTGGTACATCTTAGCCTATTAGTAGTTGGGTTGTTTCTTTTCTCTGGGATGGTTTCTTCATCTATAAAATAGAGGATTGGACTAGATCACTGCTCTCCAGTATGTTGTGCATGCTCCTTAGAGGATTCACATGAAGAGTAAAAGGAAAATATCATAAGAATTTCTGTTGTTTTTATTCTTTAATCTAAATAAGTCTTATTAATAGCTATCTGGAGACTGAGATTGGCAGTCTTCACTTGGTCTGTATGTGAGATGGTCTTCTGTCACTTAATTAGGCATTCTAAAAATAATGAGTAATGGTGACTGCCCCTCATTTACTTTCATGTATAATTGTTTAGATATTCCTGTGTATTATTAGTGTATTATATTGTCTAGCTTATTAGCTAAATTAGTCCCTGTATAATGGACAGGTAGCTTAAAAGATATAAAGGAGCTTTGGGCTTATGATAATGATTAATATGAGCACAAGAAAACAAAAAAATTGCAGAGCTGATAATTGTACTTCTAGTCTGAGCTCTTCATTGGTCACTTAAGGTGAAAGAAGTCATCATTTGATTATATTTGAAAACATCAACCACAAATTATCAAGATTATTTGAAAGATGGATTCACATCCACTATCGTTAATTATGAACTAAACTCTAAATGGAAATTGTGCCTTGAGAAATCATTTTATATTATATATTTTAAGTCAGACATCCCCCTCCCCAACTATAGGGTACATTTTTAAAAATCCAGCCAAACACAAAGGACTCACATTGAACTCATAAACCTAAACAACTCTCTTTTCTGTTTTCATTAGTCCTATCTCCTTGGACCTCAAATAATCTTTCAGATTTAGAAAACTACCCTAGAACTGAGACCATTCCCAATAAGGAGAAAATATTTAAAGTGATGGTTGAGAATTGAATCCTTCCCCTGGGACCTGAACAGAATATTTAGCTCAGTTATAGTGAAAGGCAAGGCCCAGCTTTGCCCTCACCTGTCCCTTAGAAGACATTAATTTTTGTTGTTGTTGCTGTTATTCTGAATTTGATAAACATGAACATTTTCATATATACAGATGGATGGGAAAAGAATTATTTATGAAATCATGATTATCATATGCAGCTTGCATTTCTTTAAAAAAGCATATAACTTTTCACTTCACAGCTATTGTGTTTATCTGTAACACCTAAAATTCTCTCTTTTCCATGCATTTTTGTTTAAATGCTTTGCTGACCCTCTTTTTTGAGGGGGGAGAGGGGCAATCATTATCACTTCACTTCCTAAACCATCCTGCCTTTTTCTCCACTTAAAACACTTTGTAACAAATGAATGTAATCAAAATAAATCCACTCATTTTCCATGTCCAAAACACTCTGAATCTCAAAATCTCTACTGTGCTTCCCTAAAGAAACTCATTTACAGACCTCATATCAGACAAGAAGTTTTGAGGCAAAAAGAAGGAAAAACAGTGTAGGGAATTGCTGTGTTTTCACAATGTATTCATCACTGTTCCAGTTAAAAAAAGCGTATTTTTATTAGACACCAGCCTTTTAAGATTTTTTTGTGAATAGTCCAGGCCAGAAAGAAACAGGAACTTCATGGGTTTTTTGCCTACTTGGTTGTGAGACTTTTTTAAGAAGGTAGGTTTCATTATTATAATTCTTTTTAAAAATTATATTCACGTACATGTAAATCATGAATTCATCTGCTTTCAGTTATGTTTTGATACATTTGTGTTGTCAAAATACACAGGAGGCTATGTAGCTATGTATGATATAGCCAGGTATTCAAACTTAATTTGGGCCATATTGATTTTCATGCTAGTAATGGAATATGAATACTTAATGTGAAAGTATATATACACGTTCACTATATATATATCTTTTGCTTTCTAACACAAATTGCTTTTCCTGTTTTTTTCTTTTTCAGAAAAGTTACTGTCACTCCTACCAGAATATGTTGTTCCTTACACTATTCACCTTTTGGCACATGACCCAGATTATGTGAAAGTCCAGGACATCGAACAACTTAAAGATGTGAAAGAGTAAGACTCTTACCTGCACCATTTTCCCATTCCCCATCTTGTATTAAAAACTACATTCCAGTGGCCCCCCCCCCCCTTTTTAAGCTTTTTCTTGGATTGAAGTTTGTCATCAGTTATATTATGGCAACTGCTGGTCTCAAATGTCATGCTTCTTTGGAGAAACTTGGAGTAGTTCTGGTGAAGTTCTTCCTTGTAAAGCCCTGCATTCCAACAAGCTTCCCTCAAACTATTTCAAGATGTTTTGCCATGGTTCATGTTTTTTTTGGTCTGGTTTATCTCTCTGCAAGTTTAAATTGCAGCCTTCTTCTTGCATGTGTTCTTAAGCAAAGTGAAATGAAATGAAAATTCATTAATAACAATTCTTGAGGGGAGAGAACCTCTCCAAATTTAACTAAGGTACTTCTTAAACTGAATCTAGCTGCATACACACTTCAGTCTTTTCCTCAATGGTAGGGCTGGCCAGCTATGCTTTTAGCACAACCTTTTACAGTCCTGGTTAGCTTCCATGCTGCAAAGAGGCAGCACAATAGCACTTTATTGAAAGGAAAGGGCTTAGAGTAAATGAAACAGAATTTCCTCCTTCCAGCTGTGCTAGGAACCTATTTGAATCTTGCTTCTGATATCATAATAAATTTGTGCTACTGCTATAAGAATGTTTTCTTTTTGGCCAATTCTGAAGACTCTGGCCTTACCCTTGCTTTGCTTGCAGTGAAATTTTACTTTATTCTTTCACTGCCATTATTTTTTGAAGTAACTGAGAAAGATTTGTACTCTTATTACTAGCCTGTGTTTAAGTGGCTTGTGTGTTGTTTATATTTAGTGTATCTTTTTTTTTTTCTTCTTTACCAGAATTATTTGAGGATTCTTAGATACTTTCTCTGTTTTTGGTTTTCTTGGATTTATTTTGTGAAACCTGGATAAATTAACCTCATAAACCCATTTCCTCTTACATTTTCTTTTAGATGTCTCTGGTTCATCCTGGAAATTTTAATGGCTAAAAATGAAAATAACAGTCATGCTTTTATTAGGAAGATGGTAGAAAATATTAAACAAACAAAAGATGCCCAAGGACCAGATGATGCCAAAATGAATGAAGTATGTATTTTTTGGTTCAAGATTATAGAATCTTGTGTTGACTTTTTTTTTTTTAAACCCTTAACCTCTGTGTATTGGCTCATAGGTGGAAGAATGGTATGGGTGGGTAATGGGGGTCAAGTGACTTGCCCAGGGTCACACAGCTGGGAAGTGTCTGAGGCCGGATCTGAACCTAGGACCTCCCTTCTCTAGGCCTGACTCTCAATCCACTGAGCTACCCAGCTGCCCTTGTGTTGACTTTTAGCATTTAAAAAAATGTCCAAACTGCTTCTATAAGTTGATATCATTGGAATTGCCTTTTATATTTTAAAAAATTTACTTTATTTAGTTCTTTATTCTCTTCTCCCATCTTTTTTTCTCCCAACTTTCCCTGTTCTTTTTTTATTTGGTCTGGACCTTGTAAGAGGGAAAAAGGGGGTTTTGTTGGATATTAATATTTAAAGGTGTGGTTGCCAAGAATTGAATAAATATAATTTCTAAAATGATTTTAGTAACTATAAATAATATAAGAATAATATAAAATAATAAATAAAATGATATAAAAATATAAGAGAGAGTGGAAGTAGAGAGATGAGAAGAGGGTAGAGTAAGAGATCTAACTAAAAGAACTAGACTAGAGTAGTACATACTCAGTCCCTGGCTTTACTCCGGCAGGGCTCCAGAGGTTCCAGCTGAAGAGCCTAAAAGTCAATTAACAAAGGGTTTAGCCACATGGTTTTCCCAATCAAGGAAAGCCTCTGAGAGGCTGGTACCTCCAGGGAGGCTAAGGTAGTCAGCCTTCTTCACTCACCACATGTAGTTCTAAGGGAAGATTTAAGAACAGTCTGATCCAAGTTCAAGGTCCTACCCAGAGCTTCTCTAGGTTGAGTTCCAGGCTGAAGAGAGCTGAACTGACTCACAGGAAGTTGTCACTTTTAAAGGTGCTTCTTTTGCATCACTTCCTGTGCCTTTCTCTTAGTTTACGTGTCCAATCACAACAGATGGTTTTCTTAGGTTTGCCTAGGGGGAAGTCAGTAAATTCTGATTTGTCACTCACTCTAGCACCCGTGGGTCACAGACTTCCCAACTTGTGAATTAAGTGGAGATGTTCTCACCTTTGGTGATTAGATTAAGGATGGGCAGGGGAGATTTAATTTCATTATCCCAACCTGAGATTTCATTGTTATAGTTACTTCCAGCTCATTCCACCAAGGAAGTTTGACAACTCTTCTATCACTTAATTTTATTTTATTTTTAAATTATTTTATTTTTTCCCATTGTTACATGATTCTTGTTGTTTCCCTCAGATCTTCCTCCACGCCCCCTCCCCCCCCCCCAGTTGACAAGCAATTTCACTGGGTTATACATACATTAGCACTCAAATCCTATTTGTTTTTTCTCATAAGTTCCTTGGGATTGTCCCAGATCATTGCATTGCTATTAGTAGCAAAGTCAATTACATTTGATCATCCCACAATGTTTCAGTTACTGTATCACTAGTTTAAGAGAAGGGAATTAAATCACTTAAATAAAATACAAGTTCTATGATTAATCAGAGGCAGAACTTGAACCCAGTTCTTACTAACTTAAAAGATTGGCCTAATATAAGAGCCACTGTTTTATATTTCACATTAAAAACAAAACAAAACACATACCCTATCTTGTAAAATACCATGACAAATGAAGAAGAGAGACAAACAGGAAAAAGCTTGTATTAAGTGCTTATTTTATGTCAGGCATTGTACTAAATGTTGTGGATAACAAATACAAAAAAGAAGTGTAATCCTTGCCCTGTTGGAGCTTATATTTTAATTGGTGAAAACAACCCAGATAGAATAATGGGGGTGGGTGGCAGTAGGAGGTGTAGGTCCCAAGGATGGTAAGTTGGAATCAAAAGACAATCAGTTGGCATGATCTTTCAGAAGAAATGGTAATATTGATTTGATTATTCTTCCCAGCGTTGGAAGTAGAGATTAATATAAATAAGACATATGGTAGAGTTATCCCTGGACTATGAGTTAGAAGACCTGAATTCTAGCCTTGCCTCTCTCTCCTTTACAAGTATGTGACCTTTTGCAAGTCACTGAAATTTGACCACAGTTTTCTCATATGTGACATGAAGAATATAAACTACATGATTTTAAATATCTCTCTAGCTTTAAATATTAATGATCCTATTTTAAACAATAATTTGCATGATTTTATATAAATAATTTTCTTAATACTCACAACTAACTTAAGTTAAATTTTAATAATTTAAATGCCCTTCCTTAAGATAATAATATAAGTTCATATTTATGTAATATTTATACAGTTTATAAAGTACTTTTCTCACAACCATCTTATGAGATAGGTTATGTAAATAAGTATTATAATTTTGATTACACTCATCCTTCTCTCCTTTAAAAAAAAAAAACCCTTACCTTCCATCATAGAATCAATATTGTGTATTGTTTCTAAGGCAGAAGAGTGGTAAGGGCTAGGCAGTGGAAATTAAGTGACTTGCCCAGGGTCACACAGCTAGGAAGTGTCTGAGACCAGATTTGAACCCGGGCTCTTCTTTTTCTGTTCCTGACTCTATCCACTGAGCTACCTACCTACCCTATCATTCTCCCATTTAAAACAATTATGATTCATTCTTAATCTGTTATATTTTCCTCTACTAATTCATGGTTATTTAAAATTCCATGTTCTTTATCTTAATATTGTAGAAACTATACACAGTATGTGATGTAGCAATGAATATCATCATGTCAAAGAGTACCACATACAGTTTGGAATCTCCAAAAGATCCCGTACTTCCAGCACGTTTTTTCACTCAACCTGACAAGGTAGGTATTTTGAGTAACTTGAAGTAACCTGGCAAGGCAGTTGTCAGATAGGTCGGGTGTAAAGGAGGCAAAACTGGGAGTTGGTCTAGGCCCATAGAATAGGAAATATACTATAAGTAATAAGGTTGAAGGTGAAATTCAGTCAAGGTGAATTCAACAAGCAAATGAATTGTATTTTGATATTTGAGCTAGGTTGGAGTTACAATCAGGGGCAAAATCAGGATCCAGAAAGGAGGCAGAAATGTGATCAAAGTATATGGCCTCAAGTTTCATTATCTGTGTGCTCAACATGAAAACATCTAAGGGTAAAGGCCTTTTATATATAGGCATGTGTTAGAGCTAAGACTCCTGTTCCTATCTATTTATACTCTACCTTTTCACTTTCCACTAACTATTCAACCCCTTATAACATTTTTGAAGTCATCACTTAACAAAAACTATTTCTTCCAAGCTCAGCAGCAGTTTCTTAATAGCTAAATTCAGTGGTCTTTTCTTGGTCCTCATCCTCCTTCAATTCTCTACAGCATTTAATGTTCATTATCTTGCTTCCTTGATTTTTGGAGACACTGCTTTCTCTCCTGACTCTTTTCTCAGTTCTCTGACCAATTTTCAGTGTTCTTTACAGGGTCTTTGCCCTCCCTGCTTAGAATGATTGTACCCCAAGGTACTTTCTTAGATCCCCTTTAGTCTTTACTCTTAGAAAGAAACCTCATGATCTCAAAGGATTCAGTTATGTCTTTTTAGAGTTCTCCCAGCCTTTTTTAGCCTGAATGCCAATTCCATATCACTAACTCCTTGCTAGAAACATCCTCTTGGATATCCAGTAGTTATTTGGACAGATCTCATTTTGTCCAAAACTGAACTCATTTATCCTTAAATCCATCCATCCCCTGAACTTCTGGACTCTGTATATCCGTACTTCCATTCTTCTAGTCACCTGAGTTTTCAAACTTGGAGTCATCCTTGAATCTTTACCTTTCCTCTAATTTCTACTTGAATAGCATTTCTCTTTTCCATCCCTTTTTCTCCACTCATCTATCCAACCCTATTTGAAGTACACCATACTTTTTCTCAGGTCTGTTCAATAGACTACCTAATAGTCTTCTTATATCAAATCTCTCTGTCTTCTCCAATTCATTCCCAAGACAGCTGCTTTGTCCCTATTCTTTATACTGATTCTGACCATGTCATTTTCCTGCTCAAGAAACTTCAGTGACTCCTTATTGCCTAAGATCAAATTCAGATTTCTTTGATATTTCAAGTTATGGAGCAATCTTGATTCAAATAGTATTTCTTTCCAAATGTTGTTCCTCTTCACATAGTTAATTTTCAAGCCAGATTGGCCTACTTACCAGGCCACACATGTAACATTATATTTTCTTTCTCCATGCCCTGATTCTTGTCATCATTCACATGATGTTTTTCTTCCTCACTTTTATCTCTTTAGATCTATAGCTCCCTTCAAAGCTATGTTCTTCATTGGGCCTTTCTTGATTGTCCTCATTGTTGGACCTTTCTACCTCTAATTACTTTGTATTTATTTGTTTATATTTCATATCACATTTATTTGTTATTTTCTTCCAGTTGAATGTAAGTTGCATGAGAGAAGGAACTTTTTCATTTTTCTCTCTGTTATCCTAACACATGGCCCACAGTACCTTGCTAAGCGTAGGCACTTACTAGATGCTTGTTGGAATTTTCTTTAGTTGAATGTTAGCTACATGAAAACAGTTAAAGAATGAAATTGAAACTGGAAACAATTTTTTGAAATCTGGAACAAGCAGTTGGACCCACATGTCAGCCCTAAAAACAGACAGGGTATGACTTTATTCTAAATCAGGACTGTCTTTTATTCATTCTTCACTCATAATTTGTAGACTGATGGATAATTTAACAGTAATCAGTTAAAGAAATTTTAGTTTATATACACACAGATACCTCAAATAATTAAAAATAAAATTAAAATTTCAGATTATTTTTATTTAGTAGTGTAAAATTTGTTATTTTCTACCTTATATTTATTTAATCTCTTTGCTTTAACAGATATATTTTCCCATATGTTCATTGATTTCTTTTCCCTTTCATTTTTAGAACTTTAGTAACACCAAAAATTATCTGCCTCCAGAAATGAAATCTTTCTTCACTCCAGGAAAGGTATATTTTGACAAATTAAAAGGTTTTATTCATTTTAGTGGTTTATTTTCATTAGTGCGATCCCTTGCATAATTCTGTCTTGTACTTTTTGTATTTTCTTTCAAGAATTCACATAAGTTAGAAAAATTAGAAACATCCTTATAAGCTAGTTCGTAATTATATAACCCTTTGTCAAAGATGAAAACTAAAGCATGATAAATTGCTATTATTTCCTCACGAAACTAATCGAATTTGGAATAATTTATGGGGCTCTAATTTTTAGATGTATTCCTTCAACATCAAAATGTAAATTCAAAAACAGGATGTGTAGATTTATATCTTTCTATAGAGCAAGTATAGCAGTCTAGGTTAGGTCATTGTTGATTGCAGTATTTAACTCTTGATTTCCTTTTGAACTTCTTTCTTTGTAACTGAGAAAATACTTATTTACTTTCCATGTGGTTTTAAATTTGTGAGTCAAATTTATCTTAATTGAAGTTTTTAAGACTGGGCCTCAATCTCACCCAGATTGGAACTGTAGTGGCCATTTGTGAGCCTGATCCCTTTGATACACACACAAGTGTTTTGACACACTCTATTTCTGTTGCCTTCTTCAGCAACCTGGTGACGACCCCATTCTCTCACCCCCCATAATGGCAACAAACAGTATAAACACCTGATCAGCTTAAATTACTGCTTCTCGGAATCCTTGAGCCCCAAAGATCCACAAACATCAGCTTCTTAGTAGCAGAGCTTACAAGTGCGTGCCACTATACCCAGCTCAAATTTCATTTATAGATAATACTTAAGTAACAATTTATTCCAATATTTTGACAGTAATACCTGTTTTTTGAAAATTATTTAGGGTGATTTATTATTTTTAATTGGATGATCAAGAATGTCTTTTTTTTTTTTTTCAGCCTAAAACAGCCAATGTTCTTGGAGCTGTTAATAAGCCTCTTTCATCAGCAGGCAAGCAATCTCAGTCTAAATCTTCAAGGATGGAGACTGTGAGCAATGCAAGTAGCAGCTCAAATCCAAGCTCTCCAGGAAGAATTAAGGGAAGGTATGTATGAGATCACATTTAACAGTGATTTTGAAGGCTATAAAGTTAGTATGAATGAGTAGGTATCATTCTCTATATTCTAAAATAGGCTCTCATTCTTCTCCAAATTAAGATTTATGGAGGACAAGAGAAATGCTTATTCTTAAGGGACTGATGAGACTTCAGCAACCTCCCTTTCTCCTCCTTCCAACTTCCCTCTCCATAGCAAGTATTGAAAGAACCTTCCTATAATAATAATATGATAATAACTTAATTTAAGAGAAAACATGATGTAGTGGATACAGAACTATGTAGGATCTGGGATTGCAGCTAGTGGCACAGGAAGTCAGAAAGTTCTGAGTTCAAATATGACCTCATGAACTATGTGATTCTGGCCAAGCTTTCTTGCTATTTTCTTCATTTTCTTCTTCTGTAAAATGGGAATAATTATAATAATAATACCTATCTCCCATGGTTGTATGAGAGTCAGGACCACATGAGATATTTGTAAAGTGCTTAGCACAATGCCTGGCATAGTCAATGCTGTATAAATGCTCGTTTCCTTCCTTTTAACAAGACCAAACTGTCACCCATATTTTCTGTGTGACTCTGGGCAAGTTATTTAACTTCTCAGTACTCTGAGCCAGTGGTTTCAAACTTAAATAGAAATAGATCCTTGAAAGCCTCACATTTACTTAGAAAGTCATAAATTAACATTATGTGGTATTGTGTTTTTATTTATTTTGTTAAACATTTCCCAATTACATTTTTTTAGTCCTTACCTTCTGTCTTGAAATCAGTACTGTGGGGGGCAGTTGGGTGGCACAATGGATGGCTAAGTGGATTGAGAGCCAGGCATAGAGGTGGGAGATCCTGGGTTCAAATCTGGCCTCAATCATTTGCTAGCTGTGTGACCCTGGGCAAGTCACTTAACCCCCATTTCCCAGCCCTTACCGTTCTGTTTTAGAACCAATTCACAGCATTAAATAATCAGTCAATCAATTAATTAATTAAGGCCTTATCTTCTCTCTTGGAATAAATACTATGTATTGGTTCCAAGGCAGAAGAGAAGTAAGGGATAAGCAGTAGAGTTTAACTTGCCCCAGGGTCATATAGTTAGGAAGTATTTGAGACCACATTTGAACCTGGGACCTTTCATCTCTGGGCATGGCTCAATCCACTGAGCCACCTAGTTGCCTATTCCAAATTACATTTTAATCTGGTTGGGACACTTTAGGAGTCTGACACCTTTGTTCTAGGCAAAATACTCTAAGAGTAAGTGAAGATGGCAGAGGACCTGTATCATTGAAGGGAGTTTTCTCTCTTGGGAAGTCCTGGTGCTAAAAAAAATCACAAATGCAGTCCCTATCCTTTTTCTTATTTTAAACCATTCTTTTCACTTTTATAAAGGTTTAGAATAAAACAAATTAAATTTTAAACATTTTTCAGTAACTTTAGATGTTCAAAGATGCATAGTTGCTAGACTTATTACTTGACTACAGTGGAACATCATAGTGTGTAAATGGAATTAGCTCACCCCCATTCATAGTTAAACTCTAGCCATCAGAGATAATGTCATCCCCACCTCCCTTAGTGGGGAGTTACCCACGTGACAATTCAGAGGGGAAGCCACCTGAGGTCTCAGCAGAGATCCTTCAGCACCAAGTTCAAAGCTCCAACTGCCTCAACAGGAAATTACCATCATATTTGAAGGATAGCATCTCCTGTCACTTCCTGTACCCACCTCTAATTCAAGTGGACAAATGGCAGCTTCTACACTGTTTTGGACTGCCCAAAGGCAGTTCTTGATTTGTTACTTATTGTCACGTGTGTTGTTCTAACTCCTCACTAAGGGAGGTGGGGATGACATTATCTCTGATGGCTAGAGTTTAATTATGAATGGGGGTGAGCTAATTCCATTTACACAATAGAGGTAATTAGTTGCTGCTTTACCTGGGGAAGTTTGCACAGCTTATATAGAATAAGATATTCCTAGAAGTAAAAGAGGGGGAGGAATGATAATAATATCTTTTTCAGTAATATATAGATAGGAATAGGGGTTATATTTCTGGCTGATCCCCCCCCAAAAAAAAATAGAAATGAGAAGTAGTAATTCAGAGCTGTGATTTCATCTGTATAGGGACTCCTTGTTGTTAGAACTCCTCAGATGGAGATGAGAGCATGTTTGAAATGCATAGCCTTAGATGCTTTGGAGAACTTGGAAGTTTAGTGACTTTCCTTTGATCATGACATTTATCAGAGGCAAGACTTGAACTTAAAGCTTAGTGACTCTAAGACGCATTCTACTCTGCATGCCACACTGCTTCTTGCATTCACAATACCATCTCAGTGATTAATGGAATAACATTGAAGTTCCTTACATTATCCCCTATCTTCAGCTCTCAACTGGACATATTCTCTTAGATATCCCCAATTCAATTTAAAACTCCTTGTTTGCAAAGTGGCTTACTTTCTTGATTTCTTATTTGTGACAATAACAGCATTTTCCTAGTCACTTACCGAGACTAACAAGCTCAGAATCATCCTTGGTTTTTCTCTCTCTGTCTTTCTCAAAGCCAGTCAAAAAGTCCTCTTCTTATATATGTCTGTCTTTTCTTCTTCTACCTCTTAGTTTCAGATTGTAATATCTTATGCTTCTTCTTCTGCCACTTAATTTCAGACCTTAGTATTCGGGCCTAAACTACTGAAACAGGCCTCTAATTGATCATCTTAATAACTTCAATTTCTTTTTAAACCATTTTCTATACCACCAACAAATCAGCACTCTTAAACCTTGTTTTGATTATATTATTCTTTAAAATAACTATTATTGCCTTTAGTAAAATCCCTTGTAATTCTCAAGACCCTTTATAGAAGAGGTTCTTAATTTTATTTTGTGTTATGGACCATGGAATGTGTCATGGAATCTTATGTATTTATTTTATTTTTAAAATTGTGAAGAGTCCATAGACTTCACCTTTGTCATTCTGGTGAAGTCTATGGACTCCTCATAATTTTAAAAATAAAATAAATACATAAGATTTAAAAGAAAGCTTATTATTTTGAAATAGTTATCAAAGTATTTGAAAACTAAAGTATGAGCTCCCAAGTTGAGAACTTATGCTTTATAATATCTAACTTTATTTTTACCTTATCCTAACATAGTGACCTCATACTTAACATCCAGATTGATCTCATCATTTTCCGAACAAGCTATGTTTGTTCCTCTCCTTGTATTTAGGTACCCACTTAGTGAGTACTTCATCATATAAAACTTAATTTTCTGGTCATAGGATCATAGATCTAAATATAGAAAAGACCTTTAAGGCCATCACCTCCAAATTTTTTATTGTTTCCTAAATGAAAAATAAATTTTGGGGAGAAGAGTTTTGTCTTATTTTTAAGTTATATCAGCATAGCATCTTATATGTATTAGATGACTGATATTCAGTACATACAATTGAACTTCATGCTTCTCTGATGAAAAGCCCTCATTTTTTTCCTTGCATGCTCCATGTTTATATAGACAATCTCTTAATTTCTTTAAAATTATTAATGAAAATATTAGAATTTGAGCTCTAAAAAAATGTGCTATAATCGTGACATATTTGAATGGAGCAAGTTGTGGAAGAATTAAATTGTGCAGGTTCTAAAGGAATGAGAGTTCTATAAAGGATTTATAATCCCATCCTACAAAACTATTCTAGACAGATTTTTGAGAATTAAAAGTGTGTGTGTGTGTGTGTGTGGTGTGTGTATGTAAAATGTATAATGGTAAATAATGATAAATATTTATTTTGAAAGGCTTGACAGTTCTGAAATGGATCACAGTGAAAATGAAGATTTCTCCATGTCTTCACCCTTGCCAGGAAAAAAAAGTGACAAGAGAGATGACTCTGATCTTGTAAGGGTGGTGAGATGTTGGGTTCTGTCTGATAATAATTATGTTATAAAACTGATGTTATGTTAGTAATTTTCAACTTAATAAAGCTAGATTAAAATTACTTAATTTTTCTCTACATAAAGTATACTTGTGAAGCTTTTTCTTTTACTTTTCCTTGAGGATTTTTTAAGTTTATTTTTATATTTTTCAAGTAACATATTTTTAAAAATTAGTCTTTCTCTCTTACTATCTTCCTCTTTCATTGAGCAAATGTTAATAAAACCATTCTCAATATATTTCTAAATATTAACTAATAAATTTCTAAATAGTGCAGCAAAACAAATTCCCACATAAGACCTGTCTGTAAACTTATACCTTTCTGCTTTGAGTTCATTACCTCCCTGTCACGAGATGCATATTGCATCTTCATTCTTTGAGGCTCATGTTTTATCATTTCAGTGATCTGAGTTCTAATGTTTTTCAGAGTTTTTTCTCTTCAGTTTTGTTGTCATAGCATACCTTTTTGCCCCACTTCTCCTCACTGTTCTGTAACATTTCATAAACAGTTCCCACATCATTTCTTGCACAGTAATGTTCCTTTATATTCATATACCACAGTTTGTTTAGCCATTTCCCAATAGGAGGGCACCTTTAATTTCAGGTTTGGGGCTACCATAAAAAGAGCTTCAATAAATTTCTTGTATGATTGTCACAAATTTTAGTTTTCAAGTTTGAGAGCTTAATGTTTTTAAGGTAGTAATATAAGAATTGTACAGTATTACTAAATGTATTTACTTTTTTTTGTCATTCCAATTTTACTCCCTTTAGCTTCATAACAAAGTACTTCATAACATTATCAGTAGAGTTCTGTGTTTTCAAAAATTTAACAAATAATACATTCTTTGATAATTTGATTCAAAAAGAGAATCTTATGGTTGATTAAGATAATCTTTGATAACTTTAACATTGTGAAGATTTTATGAACATGACATTTATGTTTGTAATATATTAGAAAAACTTTGCAGGTTCCTTATAAAGTCCTAGCTTACTTCTTGAACTTGTATGTTTCACTGGTTTTCTTATGTATATATTATAGAAACAGTTTGAAGATGGTATTTAAAAGTAAACCATTAAGGATTTTAGGACACTTCAAGTACCCGATTATATCCTTTCCTATAACCTCAGCATAACTAAACATATATATCATAACAAGAGCATGCAATTTGATTTTCCAACCCTATGAATAACTAATTGACATTCCTAGCACCTCTGTACCCTAAAGCAAGTGGGTTGGTTGTGAATAAATTGTGTTTACCATGACTGCAAAACAGGAATTCCAGCAGCTGTTAGGTGAACAAAGGAGATCCATATATGCTAGTCTAGTTAAAGAAAAAAGGAAGGATAGAGGGAGGGAGGAGAGCCAGGCTTGTAAACAGAAAGTCCTGATTTCAAATGTGACCTCAGATACTTCTTAGTAGTGTGACCCTGAGTAAGTCACTTAACCCCAATTGCCTAGTCCTTCCTACTCTTTTGCCTTGGAACCAATGTATGGTATTAATTCTAAGGTAGGGGTTTTAAGAAAAAGCAAGTTTTACTTGTAACATTGTAGCAGGCAGTATAGAATGCTATCCAAGTAAGAAGGAGGTCTACTGAGTTTAATTGTTATTTTTGTGAACTCCTTTGAAGTGGTGTTCTTTTAATTACCATTTTCCTTGTGTTCGACAAAAAGTAAAGACACAAGTTTTGGGGATAAGAATTTACTATTTGGTAAAAATTGTTAAGAATACTGGAAAAATGTTTGGCAGAAACTAGATAGACTAGTATCTAATATCATTTACCACGATAAGATCAAAATGGATACATGATCTAGGCATAAAGGGAGATAGAAGCAAATTAGAAGAATGAAGAACAGATTACCTATCAGATTTATGGATAGACGAATTCATGAACAAACAAGATATAAAGTGTTGCGAGATGTAAAATGGATTATTTTGAATATAGTTAAGTTTTTGTACATATAAAACGAATGTACTCAAGATTAGAAGGCAAGCAGTAAATTGCAGGAGGGGGCATTTTATAGTTTTTCTGATAGAGGTCTTATATTGCAAATATAAAGAACTTTGTCAAGTTTATAAGAATATGAGCCATTCCTCAGTTGACAAATAGTCAAAAGATATGAACAGATAGTTTTTAGATGAAGAAATCAAAGCTATATATAACTGGAAATGGCTAGAGAATTTTCTTCTAATAGCTTTTAAGAAATGATGCTCATTTATTTTGTATATAGCTTACAATGGCCATTTTTGGTTTGTCATAAGGATCTGAACTGTGATAAATTGGATACAGTTTTACAGCATAGTTCTAATATATAGTTTACAGTATAAGTTATTTCCTTCATCTATAACTGAACTTTTACATTTTAATATGAATAAAAACCATGAAAATCCTGTGTAGTGTTATAATTTTGCAAAAGTAATTTTAGTGTGATGTGCTAACCACTTCATAATGAAGTCAAGTAATTCCATTGTTTGATTAATTTAATTATTAGGAAGTTTTTCGTCTTTATATGGAGTGAGATTTGCCTTCCTACTGCTTTTACCTTTTGTAACTAATTTTCCCCTCTGGAGCAACTCAAAACTCCCCTTTACTTGACAACTTTTTAACTTTTTATATTTCCAATATAAATAATTTATACCCCCAGTTGGTGTAATATGTATTTTAGTGTAATGTAGGTACATATCCAGAAGACCTTTTTGTGATTATCTCATTTACAATGTCCCCAAAGAGAAGAGAGCATTATAGTAAAATTGTTTTTTAAAGAATGATAGAATCATTAAGAAAAATTGACTATTGTTTGCAAACCATAAGAAACAAGAATGCTTAGTGAATAGTTTTTAACCTGTTTTAAGAAATAGTTTTAGAAATTCAAGTAATTCACTTGTATGTTCTTTCTGCCTCAAATTTATACCATCTTCCCTTTTATCGTTGCCATTTTTTTAAAAATTGGCCAAATATGGATTCCTAAGAAATAGCAAGCTTTGGTGGTTCTATGCACTCTCTTCACTTTCCATCCCTTCTATAGTATATGTAATGCCAGCTACTCTTTCATTTTCTTATGCTATGCTAATAGTAATCATGGAAGCAGTAATACAAATGTACAGTAGTTGCTATTTTTTAAATATGATCTCTAAGGAGACCTTCAATGTCTAATTGAGTAAGACTCCTTACAGTAAATTTCTTATTGGCTTCACATCCTCAGAGAATCTTTTCAGTCTCCATCTGCTGGTCAGTGCTATAAATTCCAAATAAAGTAGCAATGTAATTTACTGTGAAATGTCATTAATTTTTTTTGTTGGTAACTTGAAAGGAGAATCATTTAGTTGAAACAGAGGCACTTTTTCCATCTAAAAATATTTTAATGCACTAGGAATTCGCTGAATTCTTCTATACTTTTGCATTCTTAATTTGTAGAATGAAAGTAATCCTTTGAAATATTTAAGGATTAGTGACATAATGCCATGTGGAATTTACTTATGCCTTGAGGTATATGTAAAATTACCATAATTATTGACTAGAGGAACAGAGTCATTAAAAATTGCTGGATTAATTAATTCGAAATGATTAAATAGAGGCCATCTGGTTTAGTGGTGAAAGGACTGGCCTTGGAATCCAGAAGACCCAATTTCAAATCTTGTTTCTGATACATAGCTGTGTAATTGTGGGCAAGTGATGACTTAACCTCTTAGTGCCTCTGGCAGCTTTCTAACTCTAAGTTATGAAGGAGTTACTCATCTGCATCAGTGGAAGTTAGTTATTAACCAGAGTTTCCTATAGTGATATGTTCTCAAGTCCATAGTCTTTATCTCCCTTATTACATCCACCTCTATCCCTCTCCCCAAAGAACTATTCCACGTACAAAATGATTGAGATGCCTAGTCCAGAAATTCCTTTTATAAAATACCACCTCCTCTGCTTAGTTTAATATTGTAAAAATTAAGTACTGTTCTTATAAAGTGTTTCCATATAGATATAAGTAGTTTAAAATCAATAACACTCCCATGAGATTTTTTTAGGTACCTTTTTCTTCATTTTTTAAACTTGTTACATATTTTACTATCTGTATAATCCTTTTCATTAAAGCAGCAATCTGATTTTAATTTCCAGTCTGAACTTGAGAAGCCAAGAAGCCGAAAGAAGACACCTGTTACAGATCCAGAAGAGAAATTGGGTATGGATGACTTAACCAAATTGGTTCAGGAACAGAAACCAAAAGGGAGTCAGCGGGGGAGGAAAAGAGGCACAGCTGTATCTGATTCTGATGAACCACAGTGGCCAGAAGAGAAACGGCTCAAAGAAGATCTCTTAGAAAACGAGGATGAACAAAATAGCCCACCCAAAAAAGGCAGAAGAGGGCGACCCCCTAAAGCAGTTGGTGGTGGTGCCCCAAAAGAAGAGCCAGTAATTAAAACCTCTAAGAGAGGAAGCAGGAAAAAACCTGGTCCTGCAGCAGCAGAAGAGGAGGAAGAAGAAGATAGGCAGAGTGAAAACATGGAGCAGAAACAAAAAGGCAGACAACATAGAACATCTAGAAGAGCACAACAGAGGTGGGTATCTATAACTCTTGACTGCTTATATTTTAGTTATGATATCATAAATCATAATTTGATGTTATCAAAATTTGGGTCTTCCCCAAAGCAGAACAGAATCTCCTGAAAGTAGTGCAGTTGAATCCACACAGTCCACACCACAGAAAAGACGAGGAAGACCACCAAAAACGCCACCACCATCACAACCAAAAAAAAATGTGTAAGTTGTGAATGCAATAATATTAAATTGCAAACAGATTTCAAATAATTTTGTAAAATTTCATGACAGTGTATCCAATGCTCTATTTAAGCCCACACATATTAATCAGCCCTATTATGCTAGGTAAAATAGAATTTTGTGATGCTTTACCTGGGTTATGAAGAGCCCAGTTAGCCCACTGACACCACTTTCACATTTAGGGAACTTGAAATAAATCTTCATAAATGCATGCTAAATGCTTCATTTACACTACACTTGGAGATCCTGTGGTAGCTGTGTGTAAACTCTTTGTGAGGGGGAATGGTCATAATACCTTGAATTTTGTCCCTTTTCTCTTTCCTTTTTTCTTTATTCTCCCCTCCCTTAACCTTTTAAAAATTTTAAAAAATTAACTTCTCATCCCAAGACTCATTTTTGCAAACACATTGGAAAATACTTTTACTGAAAAACGTCATTCCTCTCTAAGATTCATATTAGAAAATATACATTTTCCCATGAATATTTTTATAATGATTTATCTGGTTTATATTTGTTTTCTAATAAAAAATACATATATGTACAGGTACATAATTAACTTGTATGTAGAAAGTTTTTTATAGTAGTACTGTTGGATCAACTTTCAAAAATAAATTTTAGTTTAGATACTGGAGTCGTGCCATAGCATCACTGTTAACTGAAAATTATAATTCCTTTCACTATTTTTTCCTCAATAATATAAATGAGAAAGATTAAAAATAAAATTACTTTAGCATACTGACTAAATTCATTAATACTTTCATATAGATGTAGCATAAGTGATATTTTAAATAGTTGTGTCATCACCTCAATTTAAAGCATCTTTGCAAACATACCATTGCATTCAATGCTTGGGTTAAATGCCTATTTCTGCTAGATGAGCAAAAACCACAGGAGATATTATTCAGATTTTCTTGCTTCCCTCATTCTACTTTTTGCCAGCTAATTCCTTTTTCCAGAGGGGGAAAAGAAAGACATACAGGTGGGTATACATAGGATTTTATGTGGAAGCTTTAAGTATAGAAAATCAACAATCTGTGGTGAAAGAATCCTTAATGTTAACCTTTTGTAGATTCCCTCACATGTTAGTAAAGTAAGGAATAATTTTTTTTGTGAGAATCAGAAGTCATGACTTTTCAGTGATCATAGAGTGTTTCCTTTTTTTTTATATTGACTAGGTTTTGATTACATATTTTTCCAAACTAAATGAATATCCTGCTTTTAAGAAACATTCACAGGACATTCTGAAGCTATCTCTGGCAAACTTTTCATTTGAATCTTCAGTGCTGAGAAGTTCTAACTTAAATTTAATGTAAATTACATGTCATCTTTGGCAATGCTATTGGCAATCATTCTCTGTTAATCCACCTTATATTTGAAAAAAACAATTGAAGGCAAAAACTTAGTTAAGTAATATATGTTTTGAGGCTTTTGGAGTAGTTCACTTAGGACCCAAAATACCTAGAAATTTGAGTCCATATATTTTGGGACTTACCCCATGCTGTCTGTTGAAATGTTTTGAGAATTTAAATGCGTACTCCTGAGTTAATGGCATCTGAAACTGTGTGATAACATAGGTAATTCTCATTTTTTTACTGCACTTTTAAATTAATTCTGTGATAAACACACCACATATACAATTCAACTCTATGTATTTGATATTTGATGTTTTCCACTGGTGACACCAAACATTTTCAGACAGACAGATGAACACCACCATTTGTATGTTCAGTTTTCTCCTATGTTTTCCTTAAAAATGCAGTCTCTAAGAACATCTAACCAAAAATCCCTGGGGCTCTTTGATCTTGTCAGTTAATTGATGAGTAGGACCATTATATTTATTCAATAAACATTTATTAAGCACATGAAATATGTATGGAAGTGAAGGAAATAAGATAAAAAAGGCACAGTCTGAGATCTTGGTAAACTTAAGATTTACATATTTGTAACATTTTAATTATTTCACTGGTTCCTCCTTTTTTGTGAGATGTACATACAGAATCACAGCATCTTTGATTTAAAACTATACAGATTATGAACCGTCATTTTGTAGATGAGGACAGTGAGTTTCAGGACCCTAAAGTGACTTGCTCATTCATAGTCACAAAGCCAATGGTGGAGCCTGTACTTATACCAGATTGCTGACTTCCAAAGTACTCTGGTGTTCCTGCTATACCATTATTAGCTTCACATAATTTTTTTTTCTATATCGGACTTCAGCATCCTTGACATCCTTCAGCAGGGTGACACAGAGTTACCAGCAAAAGAGCAAATATCTCAATGGTTTTAAATTTATAAATCTTAGTACTATTTGACACATTTTTATATCTGGGTCAGTCTTTGCTCTCCAAGATTAAAATGTCACAGTTCTGGATTCTGAATATTGGGGAGAGGTGGGGGGCTTCACTCTCATTTAAAGAATCAGTGATAAAATTGAGCAATGAAAAACCATACAGTATTTGAAAGTTTTTCCCCTCTAATATTGAAGATTGATTATAGCTCAGTGAATTAATTCAATTTCTTATGTTTTTGCTCTAGCCGCACTGGACGCTCCAAACAAGCATCTAGTAAAGAAAATGAATCAAGTGAAGAGATGGATGTTTTTCATAGTAGCTCTCCTGTCAATGATGACATTCCACAAGAAGAAATAATGGAGGAAGAGGAAGTTTCTACAATCACTGTATGTGTTATAATTTCACATGCCTCAAATAAATTGGGATAAAGGGATTGAGAAGAAAGAGCAATAAGAGCTTAGTCAAATCAGTCTAAAACTTCCCTTCATGTACATCTAAACATTGGGTGTTATTTTCTATTTTATACAGTAGCTTAGTCAATTGATTTTGCTTATACTTTAATCTACCATTGGGCTTGTATTTTATTACTTTAAAGGGAGTGTTGTTTTAATTTTACCGTCTTGGGAACTCCTTCCTCCAATCCAGACTACACATCTACCATACCTTATTAGATATTCTTTAACAAGGTTTTCTCTAGTGCCTTCTTTCCTTTATATTCTGTACAGTCTCATTTTTGTGAGATCATCAGCTCTCAATGGGTTCAATTATTATCTCTATGCAGATGATTCCCAGATTTATATATTTAGCCCTGGTCTTTTTTCTTAGTTACAATCATGCATCTTGAACTGTATGTCTTGTAAGCATCTTAAATTCGACCTTTATAAAACAGAATTATCTTTCCCCAAAACCATTCTCCTTTCAAATTTCAACTTCATACCATCATCTTTCCAGTCACTTAGGCGTCCAACCTTGATGTCATCCTTGACACCTTTTACTCACTTCACATATCCAGTCCATTGCCAAATCTGGTTTTAATCTACCTTTACAACATCTCTTTCATATATCCTCTTCTCCCTATACAAATAGTCATGATTTTAGTTCAAGCTCTTTCTTCCTCACACCTAGTTTAATAATCACCATCTTTTTTTTTTTTTAAATTCTTACTTTCCATCTTGGAATCAATACATATATTGATTCTATGGCAGAAGAGTGTTAAGGGCTAGGTAATGGGGATTAAGTGACTTGCCCAGGATCACACAGCCAGGAAGTGTCTGAGATCAGATTTGAATCCAGGACCTCCCATCTCTAGGCCTGGCTCTCAATCCACTGAGCCACCCAATTGCCCCATTCAAGTAATCTTCTAACTGGTCTCTGACTCAAGTTCTTCCCAAAATCGATTAATCCTCTACTCAGCTGTAAATGTGATTTTTGTAGACCTGACCATGTCATGCCTCTACTTCATGTTTTCTAGTGACTCTGTCTCATCCAGGATCAAATATGAAGTCCTCTGTTGGCATGTAAAGCTCTTTATAACTTGTCTCCTTCTTATCTTTCCAGTCTTTTTGTCCTTTCCTCCACTCACTCTGTGTACAATCTAGCTATACTGGCCCTCTTTCACTTTCCTGTACATGGCATTACATCTCCTATATTTACCTTTGCACTTGCTGTTCCCCATGCATAAAATGTATACTTTCCTCACCTCTGCCTACTGACTTCCTTTAAGATTTAGCTAAAGAGCCACCTTTTGCAGGAGGTCTTTCCTGGTTCCCCTAGATGCTATACTTTCCCCACACTGAGATTATATTCTATCTACTTTATGATATATATATATATATTTACTTCTTGTTTTCTTCTTCTGTAATGTTTACTTCTTGAAGGTGGAGGCTATATTTAGCCTTTCTATCCCCAGCACTTAATACAGTGCTTGGCATGTAGTACTTTCTCTTTTCTTGACTGTTTCTTTTAGATTGACTTCTAAAGGTTCTTTAGTCTCTAATTCTTTAGCATTATGTTCTGATACTTTGCTAGGAATTAAAGTCAAACTCACTACCTTATGGTATTTAGATTCAATTCTTGTTCCTTTTTTTTTTTTAAATCCAAGGCATTTCCCCTTAATAAAGCTTGAAGTTTCTTTCTTGTTCTCTATATTTCATTCTTTGTTGATAAAAGTTTGGTAATAATATCCAACCAAATTTCTTTAGGACTATGGATCAAGTAACCTAAGCTTATTAAGGATAGGTAAATACATTCATTTATGTATATATATCTTGAATGGCAACTCCCTTTTACACAGTTTTGCTTTGCTCTTTTCCTCACTAAAAATTATTTTCCTTATTTCATATTCCTTTGGTATCATTTTCATTATTTTTCCCTTTTATCCAATATCTGGTGAAGAGGTGACCTTTCTTTACATGTACCCTCAAATCTTAAGCAGATTTTCTCCATCATCATCTTTCTTCTGCTTTCATCTTTCCTTTCTGCTTTTCTCCTTTCACCAATAAGCACTAATACATTTTCCTCTCCTTAAAAAATCTTTCACTGGGGCAGCTAAATGGCTCAGTAGATAAAAGAGCCAGGACTAAAAATGGGAGATCCTGGGTTCAAATGTGACCTGACACTTCCTAACTGTGTGGGCAAGTCGTCCATCTTCCTTCTCCCGCGCCCCCCCCCCCCATTGTCTAGCCTAGCCAGTCTTTTGCCTTGGAACAAATACATCATATTGATTCTAGGATAAAGGGCAAGGATTTTAAAAACAAGGAGAAAAAAAGACCCTCAACCTTTTATTGATTTTTAACACCCCCATAGCTTTTCTTTTCTTGGCCAAACTCTTAAATAAATATGCCCTACTTGGTTGCTTTTCTTCCTTTTTTCCTATTCTTCCAAACCCTCTGGAATCTGATTTCCAACTTAATCACTCAACTGAAATCACTATCTCTTAATTTGCCTAATGTAATGGCCTCTTCTTAATCCTTATCCTTGAACATTTGTAGCATTTGACACTGTTGACAACTCTTTTTTTTTTTTAACTTGGATATTCTCCTCTGACTTTTTATGTTGCTATTATCTCTTAGTTCCTCTGTCTGACCTTTTTCAGGCTTCTGGGCTGGATTGTTGTCCATTTCTTGTCCCTTAACTGTAGTTTTACTTTAAGCCTTTGCTCTGGTCCCTCTTCTCTTTTCTCTGTTCTTAGTGACTTCCTCAGCTCCTATTTCTGATGCTTTTGGACTGGTATGCCTGGAATGTGCTTCTTCCCTTCTCTTGGAATGCCTCCTTTGCTTCTAAACTTAGATAAACTTCACCTTTTGCATTTGACTTTCAGAGGCTTTTCTGCCAAGATTATCTTGCTTCTTCTGTTTCATATATATTTTGTACAGACCTATATGAGCATGATTCCTTATGTTAGACTATAAACTGCCTGACAGCATAGACTTCCATTTTTGTCTTTAGTGTTTCACAAATACTTATTTTGAATAACAGTTGAAAAACTTTGCCTTATCTTTCTTGTCAAGTACCATTATTTTGATTGAAATCCACTCAAAACTGTATTCCTGTCCCAAGTTTGATTGTCCTCATTCCCCTGCAGAACTTAAGATCATTTTCCCCCCTCAATTACATGCAAAACATGTAAAAAACCATTTTAACCTTCAATTAAAAAAAATTTTGAGCCAAATTCATTCTTTTCCCCTTGTAAAGACACTTGTAGTCTGATATAAATTTTACATGTGCAATAATGTTGCACTTTTCCATATTAATCATTTTGTGGAAGAAAACTCAAGCAGACAGAAAAAAAAGAAGAAAGTGGAATATAGTATGCTTCAGCCTGCATTTAGCCTCCATCAGTTCTTTCTTTGGAGGCAGATGGCATCTTAACAGAGCCTTTAAACAACCTTTTTGTCCATAATTTCTTTTGAGTTCTAACACATGGGATGCTAATCTTTATCCTTTGTTACTTACTCTTGTTTCCATTTTCTTTACATGTATTTTAAGAATCTGAATTGGGTTTATGTGTTCCTTGTGCATCTCCATTGTTTTTTTCAGACAAGTTTTATTCTTCCTCAGCATTATTTTTCTTTCTGCCCTCAGAATTTCATTCTCATAGACTTCCTTATTCCTCTCAAGGCTGACTCCTCATTTACAAATTTAGTCCAAAGAATCCCATTTATATTTCCTCTGAAACCCTTTGAAATGTATTCCAAAAGAGGATTCTTGGATTTCCTCTCCTTGTCTTTCACAAATTTTATATGTAATGGTCTCTTCTGCATAGTAATTCCATCATTTCCACACCAGTGGCTAGTTCCTCCCAGTTTGTAAAAGTCAGATCCACAGATCATTAGGGCAGTTCAAGAAAGTTTTAGATATTCTGTTTTTAGTAGAAAGAATAATATTTAGCAGATGACTAGGTAATTGAAATCTTTCTTCATTACTACATCATGCATTTGTAGCAGGCTTGTAATCTGTTCTCTGAACATTTCTCTCTTTCTATCCATCAAGTCTATAGTATACTCCAATAACATTATTGCTTATGTTTCTTCTTCTTTGATCATTACCCAGAAGCTCATACTATGCTTCTCTCCTCTGATTCTTTCTTCTTCCTAAAGGGAAGCCCTGTTTATATTCCTGTGGTCATTAAGCTAATCTCTCTTCTAAACTCCAGTTTCCATATTAACTGTTACCTCCTTAAGACACCAGCATCTTTTCCAGTCTTCCACTATAACCTAGGAATAAATATTGAGGCTTTCCCTCCTTCCCTCATCCTAAAGTTTGCCAAATCTTATTGATTCTAATTTCATAATATCTTTCCCATCTTTCTCTTCTCCATTCATACAAACCCTCTCTTTTGTTCAGGTTCATTCTCAGAATTTCTGGATTTTTGTAGTAGCCTCCTTCATTAGTCTCCTTTCCAAACCCTGTGCTCCCCCACTCCCCACCCCTCATCCCCCGATCTCCCAGTGTATCATCACCATATTTCTCAAATGGATAGGCTAGAAGAACAGATGTGATAATTTTACTCCCTGTTACCTGTAGAATGGAGATTTTCTAACTTCTTCTGTGTTATGTCCCTCTTTGGCAGTATGTTGAAGTATATGAACCTCTTCATAGAATAAATTTTAATTTTTAAAAATTAGTAATTGATGAAAATGCTCAATTTCAATAGAGATTAATGAAAATAAAGATATAATTTTTTTTCTCCATCCATCCCAAGTTCACTCCTCTTCTCTACCTGAAATCTATCTGTAGATGTTTATTCTCTGGTCCCCAGTTTGTGAATCCTTGCTCTAGAATAAAATAGAAGATCCTTATCTTGGCTTTAAAAGCATACACAATAATACTACCTTCTTCATTTCTAGTTTTATATTGTACAGTTTTTAGGCACTCTATTTTCATTGAACTGGGCTGCTAGCTATTACCTCTTGACAGCATTGTTTCTCACTTCTATGCCTTGGTACCAGAGGTTTCCCCAATCTTTCCTCTTTTCTGCCTAATACAGTGGTTCCCAAACTGTTTTGGGCTACCGCCCCCTTTCCAGAAAAAATATTACTTAGAGCCCCCTGGAAATTATGAAACTATTTATTGAACTTGGAATAGAATGTAATACAAAAAAAGTGTGGCCATCACCACTCCCTGGATTGCTGCAACACCCACCAGGGGGCGGTGGCACCCACTTTGGGAATCACTGGCCTAATAGAACATCCAGATTTCTTCAATGTAGAGTTGTGTCCTTTGTTCTAAAACAAGCCTTTTCCTGTGTCACCAATTATGTTTCTCTCATTCTTGAACTTATTTTATGTTACATTGTGTTTTCTTGCCAATTCAGAGGCACATTCTGCCAGTAGAATTTAAGTGAGGTAGTAGTTAGAAAGTTGACTCCTACTGATAGTAATCTGGGTGGGCATAGGTCAGGTTGGGGCTAAAACAAGGTTAATAAGAAAGAAAGAGTTTAAAATATGATATCCATAAAGTCATTTATGGCTTAATTTTCAAAATGTGAAACTGTTTTAAAACTCTCAATAATTAATTTTAATAGGTACGACGACGAACCTCTAAAAGGGAACGACGATGAACTACCATAATTAAAAACCTCCTAAGCGAAATTTTTGAGGAATTCATTTGTTGTCAAGTTTAAGGCTTAATTAAGCTATTGATGCACATCGGGATTGTTGAAGAAAGGAAGATTGAACCTTGCTTTTACTGCCCCACGCGTTTGCAGTTCCTCAGTCACAAGCTTTTAGCCACACACACATTAATGATACCGACTGGGTTTTTGTGAAAGTGTAATGTGCATTGGCTATGTAGACATGAACTAAAGAAGAAACTTGTAAATATACCTTTTTTTTTTTTTTAATGTTTCTGACTTCTAAAGTGCTTGTATAGCTTTTATTTGCGGCTTTGAAAACTGACAGTATCCAACTGTTTATTGGATCTATAATTCAATATATGGATTTGAAAACAGTTTGTTAGAATAGATCTTAAGCAGTGTCTGTCAGTGTTTGTTATTTGTACTTGGCATTTTACTGTGAAAAAAAAATCAGTTTTAACAAATAGTGTCATTTTCATGCCATTATTTGTTGGAAAGTTGAATGGTCTTTTTCTTTTTGTGTATCTAATCTAGTGTTCATACTTCTGGGCACCTTTTACTCTTTAGAGGTGCTAAATTGCTTTGCCATTACAGCTGAATGATGTCTAATAGGATGATGATACAACAGGTGCAAATTGTGAAATAGTACTTATTAAGTTGTTTGAATTTACACCTCAGTATTGGTACCAGAGTGTTCTGGTCTTTTGTGGCATTGAACATTTGAGGGGGGGAAAAGAGAGATTTAAAATATTTTAATTTTAAAGTGTGTGCTGTTAAATAATGTACTGAATTCCTTACCCATTTATCCCCTTTCAGTTTTTATTAATCTACTGTATCAATAAAATTCTGTAACTGAGTAAGTTTTTAATAGTCTAGTATGTTGATGTGTGTAGATATTTCCTCATGAACATTATGTTCACAAAATGCAAATTATTACATTATAATATGAAATCTGATATAAACATTAGTGAAATTACAGTTCTTAATACATTGTAAAGTTAATCAGAAAGAAAAAAATTTTATTGATGCAGTGTGTCTTTATAAAGCTGTTCTTGAGAGCCAAGTGTTTTGTATTTTATAGTGAGTTGCATGTTTATGGGAAAAATGTGCTAAAAATGGGATGTAATCTTTTCTGGAAATTCGTATCTAGCAGTAGTATATGATTGCCTCATAACAGAATTTTCCACCAAGAGTTTATTATTGTACTTCATTTTTTGTGAACCAAAATTTTTTTTTGGTATCTGGAACTTACATTTTTATTGACTTAGCAGCTATAGTTTTTGCGATCTTATAAGGCCTATATGGAATTCCTTTGAGGGGAATAGGGGAGTTACCATTACGCTACACTTAGAGTAGTTTAATTTTTTAATTTACTGTAATCTGCAAAAACAGAAATGATTTACTCAAGACAGTATCCTCTATACAGTTTTATGAACTGTATCTTTGAACCAAAATGTATAGGTTAATACTTTTATGTTTAGCTAGATTCATTTTATTATTTCAGATGCTGTTCTTTTGTTTCTTTGCAGTTGACGTGGAAAAAAATCAATATCTAACTTATTAAATTTTATCTCTCTGAAAAATGAAGCATTTTTGTGTAACCTACCAATGTTTTCATTATATTTCCAGGATAGGTTATAACAGATGGTGATGTAATAAAGAGGACATTTTTGTTAGAAAAGTGTCTTTTTACCATTTTCCAATGTATATATCATAAATGATTTGATTTTCTTGTAAATATTTCTTTATGCCAGTGGATCAGTCATACCTTCATTTTTTTTTTAATGTAGGAAATTGTGTTTAACAACCTTTCTCAATATTTAGCTATTCTTCATTTTATACCCATGATGGCACCACTGATTATGGGGAGACTGCTGTATATGAGAGCAGCTAATGTTGAGTTAAAAGGTACATTGGTTGTGAAATTTTCATTAGCAAAATTCTTCTAAATAGGCTACTTCTGTTTGAGCAGTGCAAATGCAAGTTTTTAATCTATAAAATAAAAGAATAAAAGCTAGCTTTATATTTTCTTCATTGACTTGATTGCACTGAAAATATTTATGTTGAATATATCTTTGAGAGCATTTTATAAAAAACAAGAAAAAGCTTAAAACTGCTTGTGAAATATCAAAGATTTATTTGCATGGTCAAAGTTAACCAAATTTCATCAAACATCAATGATGTACCTCAGGTTATAATGATGTATAATGCAAGTTCTGTCTTTATTTGATGCTAGTTTGTCTATTTCACTCTCTTCATTTTTTTCAATTAGATTACATGATATTCATTATTCACTGAGAAAATAGGTGCAGTGTTGATATGACATTCTCCATATGTTCTGTGAGTTTCCATCTTAGATACTTGTTCTTATTGTCTTAAAAATTTGTATTTCATGTGCTAACATTTTATAAGCCTGTCCCTGTGTGTGTGTGTGTGTGTGCGTGCGTGCGTGCGTGCGTCTGTCTCTCTCTTTTCTCCCACATATACATATACATATGCATATGCATATACACATATACATACACATACATATACATAAAATTAGAGCAAAAAGGACTGTATAAAGACATACATTTCTAATAGCATTTTTTCCCTGTAATGATAATGAAAATACATTTTAAAGAAAAAAACAATTGCACCAATAATTATTTCCAACATTCTGATTCCAATAATCCTCTATTCTGAGGATATTCTAGTTAGGCTATCTTACTATAGCCTGTATATAGCACTTTTCCATCTAATACTGATTACAGTTTATTGTCTGGGTGTGGTATAAGTTAGAAAGGTGGCAGTAAGAATTGTTCCAGGTAGTAAAGGACAAATAACTTTGACTACCCTGTAAATATAATTTTTAAGGACCCCCTCTACCCCCTTAAAGAATGTTGGATACCTAGGAAGTTTTCAAAATGATTCTTAAAAATTAAGATATGATAACCACCTGTTAGTTTTAATTAGGACCAAAATGTCTTCCATATCTCTTCATGAGTCATTGAGTGATTAGGTACATGTGAGATCAATTTTCAGGCTTAGATTTTGATCTTCATGTTTTTTCAATTAAGTAATTAAGTCTCTTGGATAGGTAATATTGGAAACAAATAACTGCTGATGGCAACTTCTTAGAGATTTTTCAGAGACTGCACTTTATGTTCATTGCCTATAATTTCAGCACCTATTTTATCAGTATATTGGGGATGGCATGGGATTAGCTCTAGCTATTTGGATTTCTTTCCTTTGTGTGTCTATATATGCTTGAAGGAGGGAGACTTTTTCCCAAATAAAAAATTGCGTAAATCATAAATTAATTTGAGAGTATACATTCGTAAGAAATTTATTGTAATATATTAACACCGTAAGCTCTTGGATGAGGAATGTTTTGTTGTCACATTCCAGATTAATTCATTTAAATTATTACATTATACCTTGGGGCAAGAATATTCCTGTCTTAGGACAAAGGAATCTATACTTTTGGAATTTTTTCAAGGGCACACAAATGTTATTTAATCTTAACATTATATTCTCTGCTAACAATCTTTTGTACAGTTTAAAAAAAGTCTAGTAAAGCAAGAGTCAATTTGAAGGGGAAAATGAAGTCCTTTTCCAGAAAACTTTATACCAGTAAAAAAATTTTGAGGTCCATAAGAAATGTCAAACATTAGAATAGTGAAATTTAGTCAAAAGGACTCTGAAAAACATTAGGGTAAATGGAAAGCTTTAAATCAACATATAAAAAATTGGAGCTGCCTCTGGGTCTTTTAGGGTAAGGAAATAGACCATAAAGTGGAAAGCTTCAGCAGTTCTTGGGAAATAGTAATGAAGTAGGTTAAATATAACTGTAAAGCTAACCTAATTTTAATTCAAAGGTTTTGAGAGCAGACCCTTAGGTTTCTGAATTTTAGCCTCCCTTTGTTTCTCCCTTTCTCATTCCTCACTCTGAAATCTCAACTTTTCATTGCAGTACTGGCTTACTTAAAGCAGGGGCTTTTGGCAAAGATTTTGCTAACAACTTACCAGGATATATTGTCTAATATTTTATAAATCCTCATTTATTAAGTCTCAAAAGTGAGCCATGAAAATCAGTAATACATCATACCTATTTAGTTCAAAATACTCTATAACCTATCACGATTTATCATTTTAGCCAAGATACTATTTTTTTCTACCCCATTCTTGGTAATTAATAGCACAGAAATTATACCATGCATGTGCACATTACATATAACTGGTATGTGTAAAGTTTTCATTCAATTTGATCACAGGATACATCCTAATTTTTAAAAACACTAATACTTCTATAAACATCAGGCTTCTTTGCAGTAGACTGCAAATATTTTTGCTGAAAAAAATCATGGCTTTATGTCATGATCTTCCTCTTCTCTGCTCTGTACTCTAAATTACTTTATCATCTCCCACTGGTCTCCTTTTCTCTAATTTCAGAATAGGTGACCTTGCAAATGCCAGTTCCTCTGCTTTTTACCCTTGATTCCTGCTCTCCTAGGTTTCTCTGGGAGCTTGTCCTTACAATCACCTTTCTATCCCTAATTTTCATTCTCTCCTAAATGTCTCCTACTTAAAAATATTTCAGGATCTCCTGCATTCTTTCAAAAGAAAACAAAAAACCTTCACTTCAGCCTTCAGAAGGTAGTTGATGAAATGAAAATGGAGTTCTGATGAAAGACTGGGACTGGATTAGCATATCTAATAGTCATGTGCTTATAGAAATAACTGGGAACCTATGAGCTTGAATGAGATCACCAAAAGAGACTATGGAGAGAACAGAAGAGAGCCCAAGAAAGAGCCCTGTGGTGCACTGATGCATAGGGCCTGAACTATGTTGCTAATCTAGCCATTTCTTCAAATTACAATCTTTATAATATACATTTACAAATCTTTCTTATCTCTTCCACTGCCTACCTCTCATTGAACAATTTTAAAAACTGAAAAGGCTCTCATAACAAATATGCATAGTACAGCAAACAAATTCTCACTTTGGCCAAAAATAAAAATATATGTTTCATTCTGCATTTTATATCCTATCACCTCACAGGAAGGAGGTTGATGGTGCCATTCATCTTCAGTCCTCTGACTTGTAGTTTATCATTGCATTGATCAAAGTTTTAAATACTTTCAAAAATTGTTTTTGCCTTATAATGTCATTGTATAAATTGTTCTAGTTCTCGCTTAAATTGCCTCAGTTCACTATTTCCTTTTTCTACTATATCCTCTTCATTTTTTAATGTCACAGTAATATTCTATTATATATGCCATATACCCCAAAAGGCAGGTACCCCCATTGTAAAACTGATAACTATGTCCTGGTTGATCTTTCTGAAATATTTGGCACTGTTAAAGCATTCCATTTAGACACTTTCCCCCTGTGCTTTTATGATTGTACTCTTCTGGTTCTCATATTACATATCTACTCATTCTCTTTGGCTATATCAGCAACCTGTGTTGACCCTTATGCATTGGTATACCCATGGGTTCTTTACTGGGCTTTCTTCGATATTCTTTTTAAGTGATATACTTTATGTCATGGATTCCTTATTTTCTTCTAACCCTGCAGTCTATTCCTTGAAGAATCTCATTACTATTGAATATCTCAAATTAAGGAATGTCCCATAAGCATCTTAAACTCAACATTTCCAAAACAGAACTCGTCTTTCTTCCAGAATATCCCTTCTTCCTCATTTCTTTTTCTGTTGAGAGCACCACTGTCCCTCTATCCCCCCTCTCCCTTACCACTCCCATTTAGTAGTTGCCAACATTTATTTCTAATACCACATCCCTCACATTTTTTGCTATTCTCTCCACCACCCTTATTCAAGGCTTCATCTCTGCTCACCTGGACTATTGCAATAGTGTCCTTATGTCTCCCTGCCTTGGGTCTCATCTCCTTTTCATGCTCCACACAGCTACAAAAGTGATATTCCCAAAGCACTAAGGATGTCATCTCTGCCCAGAAAATTTGGGTAGCTCCCTCTTTGCCTCTAGAATACAACACAAATTCCTCTCTGACTTTTTAAAAGTCCTTTACAATCTGAATTTGACTTCTCTTTCCACGTTTGTTACTCATTACTTACTTTCATGTGTTCCATATAGTAGCCAAGGGCCCCTGCTTAATGTTCCCCATATATGAAATTCCACTTCCAGCTTTGTGACTTTGTACAGGCTCACTGCTGTCCCTGAAATGCACTTCCTCCCCTCCACACAATCTCTAGCATCCTTCAAAGCTCAGTTCAAGAGTACCTTCAGGGAAGCCAGTCCTGATTTCCACAGTTGCTAGTTCCCTTACCTGGAAATTGCATTGATTATTAATTTTTTTCTGCATTGTTTTCTTTAATACAATGTAAGCTGCTTGAGGTTAGGGCCTTTTTTTGCCTTTATATCCCCAGCACTTTAGCACAGTACATGGCACATAGTAGGCACTTAAAAATTCCTTGTTAAACTGAAAGATCCTAGGAGCTGTAGAATGTCACTGAAGATTCTTAACGAGAAATGACATATGATCAGGTCTGCTTTTTGGAAGATTATTTTAGCAACCAGAGATTGGGGAACATAGAAGAAAGATTGGAAACAAAGACCATTTGGATGGGTGGCTTTGTGAATGGACAGAAGGGGATAGAAATAAGACGTATTGTAGAAGTAGAATTGACATGGTTCACAACATTTGGGGATTGAAAAAGGATAAAGAGTTGAGAATAGCACTTATGACTGCTGTCCTGGGTGTCAGGAAGAAGAGTGCTCTCAGAAATAAGGAAGTCTAGAAAAGTTAAGTTTAGGGAAAATGATAATCTGGTTTTAGATACGTATTGAATTTGAGATGCCTATGGTACATCCAAGTGCAAATTATGAAACAACATAATATAGATGATATAGGACAAGTTTAGGAGAGATTGGGGCTTGATTTATACATTTGGAAGGCATTTACAAATAGACTAAATCTTAAAAGCTGATAAGATCACCAAGAGAAGTTAAGAAAAAGAATTATGAATGCTTACTATTGGGGATAGGTCACAAGTGATAGTCTAGAAAGGGAAATTAAGAATGCTTTTAGAGGTAAGAAGGCACTTGCCTGTTTGGCTTTGATTCTGTGTCCTTCCACCTTTGGTACAGAGCCTCAAAATCTCATCATTAGAAAACTTATGCAGTCAGATTTTAAAATCTTATGTTTTCTTGAGGATCATTTACAATTACATTGTATGAATAAATATAGCTTTTAATTTGTTCAGAGATTCTATAGGGTTCAATTTGTCCCAAATATGAAAGCATGTCAATCTAATAAAAATTGAATAGTGTGAAAGGTAGAAATCACAAAGAACAAAATCAGTTTACAGCATCTAAATTATAACTATCATGTTATTAAATTCATTATCTATATAGAAATAGATTTCTTGAGTACATACTATATGTAACATACTATATGTAAAAAGGACTGAGGAGCAGGAACCAAGAGTTAATTTAGACTGAGTAATCTAGCTGTTCCAGTTTAATTCAAATATACATCTTTGTTGGTCTTTGATTCCATACATGATGAATTAAGGCAGCTAAGCTAGTATTTAGAGAGTGTGTTGGTTCTGGAGTCAGAAAGGTCTGATCTTAAATCCTGCTACTCATTACCTGTGTGACCCTGGTAAAAGCAATGCATACCCTATTTGGATCTTTCTTTATTGTAAAATGGGAATAATAATAGCACCTACATCATATAGATGATTGTGAGGGGCGAATGGAATACTATATGTAAAATGCTTTGCAAACCTTTAACTTCTATATAAGTATCTATTATCATTGAAGATACAAAAAGGAATAACTACATATCCTAGCCTTGAGAAGTATACAGTCTAAAAGGAAAATGTGGCATGTTTGCAAATAGGTATGACACAAAGTATACCATCATAGAGACAAAAACAAAACATGAGCAAAATATCCTAGGAAATTTTGAGAAAAAACTTTAATCTGAAAAGAACAAGAAAGGTTTTGTGGAAGATGAGGTAAAGGGAAAGGGACCTTAGTTAATCACAGGAGTTTGCCCTATTCTTTGCCCATCACCATTCCAATCCCAGGCTACTGAGTTTAGGGCAGCCGCTTCAGAACTACTCCAAAGAAAGTGGGTAGCTGCAAGTCAGGATAAGCCTTTGAAGTAACTTCAAAGTTTGCCCAACTTCTGACAACATCCATCACTCGCAGATACAAAGCTTCAGCAGCCTTCCCCCCCCCCCCCCCCCAAATGGAAGCTAATTGCAAGTGGAGGGAACAATCAATCACCAGAGACCTTCACTGTTACCCATAATGGAGTCTCCCCTCCATAGTAATTCCACAAGAATCCTCCCTTGCCCCAATAGAGGCATTGGAGAGTTAAGGGGGATGGGCTAATGGCTGCAAACAGTGGAAAGACTGATTAAACCACACCAATCAAAATTCCAAATTCATAGGATGGGATGGGATAAAATCAGATTTAAAATATCTCAAAGAGTAGTTTAAAGACATGAAAAAGAAGACCTGAAATAAGACCTGAAGAAGTAAAATCTTCAGTGGAACTATCCATAATGCTGAGGACTTAGCTCTAGATCTCTCCACTGTTGGCTTGGGTACAAGTGTGGGGCCTGAAGAATGTCCATTCCTTAGTCTTGCTATGTGACTGGTCGAATGATATTCTCTACACCACTTCTGCTCAACTCATTGGTAGTCTGTGTAGACTCCATGCCTTACAGGCACCATATCATTTGGGGATAATTTGCAATAATTCTTTGGAGACTAGTATTCTGTAACTCATTGCTATACATTACTGAAAAAATATTGGTGTAAAACACATAACATACATATGTAGTACTGAGATTATATATATATGTTTGTTTGTTTCAGAAAGAAGCTTGGGATCATTAAAACCCTTCTTCAGTTTCTTGAAAGCAATCCAATCTACTCCCCTGTCCAATCACAACATTGGTCCAAAACAGATGGATAGATGGCCTACCTTCTGTGGATTAACATACATGTGCATGTCATAATCTAGACCCACAGTCTTTAGTATTTTTTGTGTCATAGAACCCTTTTGTCAAAATCTGGTGAAACCTATGGAACTTTTCTCAGGATGTTCTTAAATGTATAAAATACATATAAGGTTACAAAGGAAATGTTGAAATATAGTTACCAAAATATTTAAAAAATTCTTGGACAAGCTGAGAATGCCCAGTCTAAATAATAGTTATTCTTCATCTTATTTTTACTGTTTGGAGAGTTAGGCCATTAAAAAAATTATAGCTCATTTCTGACTTAGCTAAATATCCTTCAAGACCGTAACAATCACCTTTACCAAGTTTTATTTTGTACCTTGATATAGTCTGACAATCATATATTTACATATTAATAAGAAATTATTAAAATACTATGACAGCCAACAAGCCCCCCAATTTGGACCTCTGCACAGCTACATCCAGCTTCATGGTACCATTGGAGTACTTATATATTCAAATTTATAGCTTATGGATTCCACATATAGATCTTTTACCAGATCAAGCCTGATAGCTATGAATTCAAAGGGAAAGAAATGTAATAGTAGAGTAGGTAAAAAAGGAATTGAATTAGATATTAAATAAATTTGGACCAATTCCCAAATGATGAAGGCCTCCACATATATATCCTAGTGAGTGGCCATCTTTGCTCCCAACTTAATGCTCTGTTTCCCCAATACAACAAAAGGGAGATGGAAAGTTGTTAGGAAAATTTACCACAAGGCTGGAAAACATAATTTCTCTGCATAGAACTTGAATGCATGTATGCAGTTTTTCACCCTCTCAATTTGTCTTTTATAAAACTTGCCTAAGCCATTATAAAACCTCATAATTTTTAATGTTTTGAGAAGGGCAACATAGAATAGTAGATAATAGAACCTGTCTAGGAGGGCAGAAGATCTGGGTTCAAGCACAGCCTCTGACATATTCTGACTGTAACCTGGGTTATCCCCAATGAGCCTTCCCTTCTCACATTGTAACTGGTTTTCCTTAATCTGGCACCTACTCCTTTCCCTTGTCTGTCATATACTCTAGCACAATAATTATGAAAAATGTCTTCTCAAGAGGGAAAAAAACCTACAATTCTACAAATTCAGAAATACCAGGGTATGGTAATTAGAAGGAAACAGGAAAGAGTGGATGATTTCTAACGATAAGACTTTGAGTCATGTATCTAATTAGAATTCATGAAAATCCACACTAGCATCCCCAACCCTCACTATATTCAATCTCCTTGTGGGTTTCAAAACACATTTTTTTGATAGCATGGAATAAAACCAAATTAAGAAAAATCTCAGAGAATGGTATCTTCTACCCCAGAATACTCCCATTTGATTTTAGAGCGTAACCCGTTACAATCCTAGGATCATTCTTAATCAAAAGAAAGATCCTTCTAAACCTAAAATCGAATTTTCTTTACTCCCAGCCAAGGTGGTGGGGAAGAAAATGATAATATTTGTAATAGTATAGAGAATATCAAGGGTGAGGGGGGGTGGGCAGGACAGCCAAAAATGAACCCATCAATTACACCATCACATACACAGTAAACATTTATTAAGCATCTGTTATATGCCAGGCACTAGACAAAGTGCTACAGATACAAAAGGTGGCAAGAGACAATCTCTGCTCTCAAGGGGCTTAACAATAAAATGGATTATCTCATCAATAAAATGGGCATAATTGTACCACCTAACTGGCTGTGAAGAAAAGAATTTGCAAACCTCAAAAGTGCTACAGACCTAAATGGGTTATTTTCAGATCTGAATGAGGATTTCCAGGTTAATGATGTTAGGGATATAGCCAGTCTTTTTAATGAAAATGTTTAGGACCACTTCCTTTTGAAAGTGTATGTAATCAAAAGTATCTGTCCACACTGTATCCTCAGTGATGGGTTATAATTTGAAGCCCAGCAGCCTTTTGTTATTTTTCATTGGAAAGAGGGATTCCATTTGAGCAATGAAGCAGGGAGGGGAGGAAAAGCAATCAATGAGTGTCCTTTTTAAAGTTTAAGTAATGGGCTTGAGTGGAAGAGATATTTTTTCATTTACCAAAATGAGAGGGACTATGCTTTAAATCCCGTTTTATGAACTTGAAGAACTACATAAATTTCTTATTAATGGAAACATAAATCCTTAGAATATTAAGGCTTTCTGGTCAAGGCCAGGGAATTGGAATACTCTACAATCCCCACTGCTATTTCCAGATTTTCCCCCTTCTTCCTTCATTCAGTAACCTTTCTTTCTTTGAAAACTGCTATTCATATAGCACATAGAGAGGCATGGAAAGGTTTAGAAGAGCAGAGGAGAGTGGGAAAGTGAGTTGATAAGGATAGTGGGATCGCTTCTCAATCAAAATCCTGTTTTTTATTATTCATTCGTTTCAAACTCTGTGACTCTATTTGGAGTTTTCTTAGTGAAATACTGAAGTGGTTTGCCATTTCCTTCTCCAGCTCATTTTAAAAATTAGGTAACTGAAGCAAACAGGTTTAAGGGACTTGTCTGGGATCACATAGCTAGAAAGGTTCTGAGTTCAAATTTGAAATCAGGTCTCCCTGACTCCCAGCCTAGCTCTCTATGCACTATACCACATAGCTGCCCTGCAAATCCTGGGATCGATTGTCTCTTTCTTCCCACAATGAGTTTGATATCTAGCTTTAAAATATTTTTTTTCTGTCCCAATTCCTGCCTTCATAATAGGGGACTTCAACACAAATATCGATTCTTCCTCAAATACCTTAACCCACCTCAGCCACACATGAGGAGGATCCTAACCCTTAATTGTTCACAGATATACCACTTCCAGGTCCAGGAATTCTGAAATCCCCTTAACTGACCATAATCTATTGGCTTTTTGCCCTCCCTCTATCTTCCCTCATGTCACATTACTCTTCAGCCTCACCAATCCCTTCATTCTCTCCCAATCTCCCCTTCACTAGCCACTCTCTCCTTTTCTCCCCATCTTGACTCCTGGACAACCGATTCAGCTCTACACTGTCTTCTTAAATCCTAGCCCTCATATCACTGCCTACACCAGCTAACTGAGGTCAGCCTCGGATCACTCCTTACCCTTCATTCTTTTCTTTTGTACCTACACACATGCTACTGAGTGTGGAGAAAACTATACCACCTTTCTAAGTCCACTGCCAATTTATGTTTCATAACGTCCACTAGACCCGAGCGGCTGCTAGGCAATCCACTATCCCCATCAACTCACTTTCCCACTCTCCTCTGCTTTTCTAAACCTTTTCATGCCTCTCTGAACCTCCAGTGGCTCCCTCTACCCCCTACTCTGTCAATTTGGAGAACCTTGCCTCATGGTTTACAGAAAAAAATTGAGGCCATTTACCATGAGTCCCCTCTTCTCCCCTCGTCCTCATCTCATCGTTCACATGCTCTCTGCCACTATCTCCTTCTTCATCCCTGAATCACACTATGGATAAAAATCATCTGTGCTGTCACAAACCAGAACCCAAACTCAGTAATATGACTGTAGGACCAACAAGAGTTTATTGAATTTCCCAGCAAGGGATTCCCCAATCTGCACCTATGGAGATTCCCTGAAGGAACAAAAAGACTAAGCTTAAAATCTGTTACAGGCTACCTGAAGACTGGAGAGGGCTGTTGCTGAGGGCTCACAGCATAGAAATAGGGTCGATGGCATCCTGTGATTAGACAGACCAGTTGCTGAGCCAGGAACAGGAGAGGCTCTTCTTCAGCTTAGCTGTCTCTTGTAACCAGGCCCTAACAGATAGGATTGTCCTTGCTGTTTCAGCAGTAACAAACAGGGGTTTGTCACAGACAGGGTAGAGGTTGCAATACCAATAAGATCAGGGCCAAGATAGCAGAAATGGAGTTCCCACAGACAAAATGGGATTGCTTTAGCTCTCTCTGCTGCCCTCCACATGAAGAAGTGACCTTATTCTTTATCAAGGCTAGCCTCTGCTTATTCAAGGGAACCCATTTCAAACCACCTCTTCTTCCCCGCTTTGCCACTTATTTTCAGTCTCTCCCTCTCTGCTGGCTTCTTCCCCTTTTATACTACCTTCACTCTCAGCAGCTCCAGGGGATTTTCTTTCCATTTCTCTGCCAAGAATTCTCACATCTACCATTCCTCCTCCATTCTCTCTGCTTGCTGTCTTCCAGCCTCTGCATCTCCAACTGCTACTCAGACATCTTGAATCAGACAAGTAGGCATCTTAAGTTTGATATATGACGGAAACAGAACTCACTCTTTGCTCCTAAGCCCTTTCCTATCACTGTAGAAGGCCACACCATCTTCTCAGCTACTGCAGCTTACAATCGAGGAGTCACCCCGGATTCCTCACTGTCTCCTCAGAGATATGCTTTTGCCAAGACCTGCTGATTTCACTTTTAGAGCATCTCTTGAAAAATATTTGCATCAAGATCTGATTTACTACAACCCTGAGAGGAGAATTTATCTCACATTATGATTTAGTTTCTGAGCAGATTCTGACCTGTGAGGTCTCTAAGTACTTTCCATTAGGAACCCCATTTCTAGACTATAGAACTAGAGAAGAACTGATGCTTAATCTCTTTGAACCTCATAGCACCTTACAATCTGGTTTCTGAGTCCCTCTCCTCCTTATTGAAACTATTCTCTATGAGGTTCTCACTGCCCTCAAACTGATAAATCCAATGGCCTCTTCTCAGTCATCAACCCTGACTTCTCTGCAGCTTTTAACATTATAGATCATCTTAAATCTTTATAGACCCCTATAGACAATCTCCCTTCTGGGACTTCCTTGACACTGCTCTTAGTCCCCCTCCTTGTCTGGCTGTCCTTTCTCAGGCTTCTTTCCTGGATCATCATCACGGTGCTTGGCACATGGTAAGCGCCATAGCAATGTTTGCTATTCTTATTAATCTCCCACTGCATCAAGACTTTTGGGATAACCTATAAAAGCTCCTCTGACAGGAATCTAGGACCTGGCCCAGTCTAGAGTCATGTACCTTTCTGGCCTTATTTTCACATTATTTTCCTTTACTAACTCTACATCCCAGCTAAATGCAAGCTTGTCCTCAAACTCAACATTTTATTTCTTCCCTCAGAGGAGTGCTTAAATTATGGTCATTCTCATTCCTGGAATGCTCTCCTTCTTCATCTCTATACTTTAGAATCCTTACCTTCTGTCAGAGAAATGTATAATTGGAAAAGAAGTATGGCCACTCATGAGCCCAAGTTTTGGGTAGAGGAGGATGAGATAGAGCTGGAGATGAATAGAAAATGGTGTGCTGGGTCCAAGACCAGGACTAGACAGTGTCAAATCTCACCAATGGGGAGGAGAGAGGGGGATTTCTGTCAGAGGAGAAGGAGAAAAAAGAGAAGGAAAGGAAAAAGTCATGAAAGAAGAGGAGGAGAAGGGATGAAGAAAGAGGAGGAGAAGAGGTCATGAGGGACACGAGGAGGAAGCTGGAGCACACCTATAGATATGTATACACACACACACACACACACACACACACACACACACACACACATATATATATATATATATATATAATCTCACACCCTTCAAATTGGCTAAAATGATAAAAGGGCAAAATGACAAATGTTGGAGGGGATGTGGGAAAATGTGGATACTAATATACTATTGGTGAAACTGGGAAATGACCCAGCTCTTTTGGAGAGTAACATGGAATTATGCTCAAAGAGTTATAAAACTGTGTATACCTTTTGACCAAGCAATATCACTATTAGGTTTGTTTCCTAAGGTAAGCAAGGAAAATGGAAAAGAACTTATATATTCTAAAATATTGATACCATCTCTTTGTGGTAGCAAAGAACTAGAAACTGATGAGATGCCCATCAATTGGGGCATGGCTAAACAAGATGTGGCATATGATTGTGAAGAAATACTACTGTGCTGTAAGAAATGACAAGTTAATTTCAGAAAACCATGGAAAGACTTATATGAAATTATGAAGAGTGAAACAAATAGAGCCAAGAGAACATTACATGTAGTAATAGAAATATTGTTTGAAGAATGACTTGTGTATGCCCACCTCCAGAGAAAGAACTGATAAATAGAAACAAATAGGACATAGTTTTATATATACATATATCTTTTTGTTAAATAATGCCTTCCCTAGTGTGGGGAGGGGAAAAAAGAGTAGGAGATTGTTATCAAGAAAGTGAGGTGATCTAGTGAATCTTTAGGTTAAAGGAAGGAATAAAGGTGAGATAGGTATTAGGAGGAGGGATGAAGGGAATGACTAATTTTAGGGAGGAATGGACAAGGCGGTATTTGGATGGTAAGAGTGCAGGTGAGGTATTCAGGAGAGGCAGCTAACACAGAGTAGACACTCAGGCTAGAGACAGAGGATACTGGGGGGAAATAGGCTGAACCCTTCCAGGCAGGAAAGGTAGTTCTACAAACACAAGGAATAGGGCCAGTCAGAAATGGTTTAAATCTGACTTGAGGGCTTTCTTGTCAGTTTCTCAAGTCCTCAAAGGAGTAATTGCAAGGCTCCTCCCTGTCACTGAAACTGACGGAGGATCCAGGAGGAAGTATCGGGCAACTACTTCCTCCCAAGATGGATGCCTCCAGTTCTATCAGGAAATAAAAGAGAATAATTCCTTCTCCTTCAACCCCTGCCTAATTCTTCAACACAATGATTCACAAGAGGGTTTGATTAGGTAACAAGAGGATCTATTAACGTTCAGGGTTAGTCAGAGGGAGAGAAGGGTTTGAGGTTTCTCACAGCCGCTAGGGAGAAACTCAAGATGGGGGAGGGTCACAGGAATGGGTTAGACCAAGAGAGAACCTGTTCTCTCAGCCAGGGAAGATTTGGCTGCTTTAAAGTAGAGGGTATACTAAATCAATAAAGCAAGGGATGGTTTGATTCAAGGATGTCCTACTTGCCTATAGGGAAACTAACCCACAAAGTCTATTCACTAAAATCCAAAAGCCACCCTTCCTCCCAGAGCCCACAGGAAAAAAACAGGAAAGGTAACAGGGGAATAGTATGGAGAAGGTCAGGGAGGGGTCCAGAGAAATTAGCTAAGTTCAAATTGTCCAGAGACAAGGCACAGGCCAAAAGCAAAGCCGAAAACCAAAGGCAGAGCTCCAGTTGGTCCTTCAGCTCTCCTCAAGTCTCAGAAACCAACTGAACTTTCTCACAGGATTCTAAAGCCTCTAGCTGTCAGAAGTTTTCAGTTAACTTTTGCAAGGGCAAAAGCCTTTATTGCATCTTTGCATTACAAGATACCTGAGAATTTTAATGTAACAAGCAAACTAATTAATTAATGAAAAAATAATCAATAATAATCAAATAATCAAAAATAATTTTAAAATCATTAATGAAAAAATCAAATAAAATAAACAAAGCAGATAGAAAATTTTTCTCTGTCCCACTTAGTGGTTTTGCTTCCTTTGCCTTGTCTCTGACTTTGAATCTTTCATTTCTTGTTTGCACTGACCGAGAGGAACATGATATTCCCTCTCATTCCTTCTCAGTCTTTTGATTTTATTGGCAAGGCAGATCCAAGACAGAGCTATTGTCATTTGATGAAGATAGCTATTTAACTTTCCATTGCACATAATCTTGAAATATGCATGAGGGATACCTTGGTGGGAGAGTATATGTAAGATGCCATTTTTCTCTGCCAAATCTTTTTTTTTAAAACTTTTAGTCAATATGCTTTAAATACAATGAGATCTTGAATTCTATACATCTTTTAGTCAACTGACTGATGATAAAGATGTGGTCTCCTGTGACTTAAAAGATTCAGGAAATATAAGACCTCCCTGTGCTCATTGTTTAAAAATGTAAGTGAATTAAGTTAATTTGGGGAGCATTTTGGAGCTGGGGGAATAAACAAGCTTAGAATAATCTCTTAGGAGGATAATTTAGTGTACACATTTGGATCATAGACTTAGAGCTGCAGAAGGACCTGGGGTGTTCTAGAATTTAAACTCCTAAATTTACATTTGGGGAAACTGAGATTCAGAAAGTTTAAATGATATGTCCAGGGTCACATAGAAAGTGATTTGAAATAAAATTTGAACATGGCCTTCTTGCTTCTAATTTCAGTAGTTTACTATAGCATTTATACTTTTAAAGGAATATTGAAATGCCTTAAAAATCCCAATATATGCAAATATGATAATAAAATGATTTTCATATGGTTAGGGTTCTCATTTGGAAACAGAGGCCAAGAAGGGACAGGACTAAAGTCATGAAAAATACAGAGGAGGTAAAATTTGTCAACAAGTCCCCAAAGTATATAATACTCAGATGACACTGGCTAGCAAATGAGCTGTTAATCAACCATTTGAGTGACGGACCCCATTGGATGTACTTTTACAATTTGCTACCGTTCCCACCTTTTCTTATTGTCAGGACTTACCTAGCAGTCACTACCCTTCTGAGGCATGATTTTTCCTTTTAATCCTAGCATAGATATTCAGAATGAAGAAATGTAGTCATCATGCGGATTATACTCACCACTGCCATTCCTTCAGTGGCTACCAGGCTTGAATGTGCTAGGAATATCTGGTTCCAAGGATTGTTCTCTTTCTCTCTCAAATAATCTTTCATCTGTTTTAGTGCTACATATATTTAGACTAAATATCTCTGATCCAGCCAATAAGACAATCTTTTGTTTTTCATTTTTTATTGTCATGCAAAACACACTTCCATACTTGTCATTGCTGTAAGAGCACAACTCATACATAACCAAAACCTCAAAATAAAACCAAAGATACACTGATGTGAAAGACGACTCCAGCAGCTCTTTCTCTGGAGGTGGATAGCATTCCCCACCATAAGTCTTTCAGCATTATCTCAGACTTGTGAGCAGTCAAATTTTGACAGATAATCATTGTTCAATATTGCTGTTACTGTGTACAATGTTCTCCCAGTTCCTGCAGATCCTGTAGATCTTTCCAGTTTTTCTGAAATCATCTTGCTTATCATTTCTTTTAGCACAATAGTATTCCGTCATCAATTTTTTTGTCACAAAAAGAGCAGTTATAAACATTTTTGTAGGTCCTTTCCCTTTTTAAAATTATCTCTTTGGGAATCAGACCCCCCCAAAAAGTGGTATTATCAGATCAAAGGGTATGTCCAGTTTTATGACCAATAAGGCAATCTTTATGCATTTCCCCAAAGCACTATAATATTTTCCCAAATTGTTAAAGGTGAAAAAAAAAACCTGATTTCTGGCCATTTAAATGTATATCTCTAACACTTGATCATAGTATTCTAAAGCATCAGCACCCTTTTTTGCAATCTGACAGTATTCTAGTGAATGGATAGCAGGACTGGCTCAGAATGGCCATTTTGTATTCTTATGACACTTGATAATAAAAAAAATCATTCCCTTTGTTAAAAGGCACATTAGAGAAAGATCATCAAAGACAGAGCGAAAATCTCATTGTAGGGACCTTGGCTCCAATCGTGGGAGCACTAGAGAGTCCTAAGTCAAGAGATTTAAGGAATTTCATGTTCAACTGGAAATCCCTCATTCTCAATAATATACCAACACTTTCTCCTGACAAAGCCTTGGAGGAAATGCAAGAAGGGAGCCACTCCACTGTCCCAGCAGGTCAACACCTTCTGATGGGCTGGTCTTTTAAAGTTGGAGCAGACCAATTTGTAAAAAAGGTGGCCCTTGGCTTCAAGTCTCCATTGGTACAACTCTTTCCTCAAGGAGTCATCCTGGTTCTTGTTCTGACCTCAGCCACCATTATTTTCATCCTCTCAGGAATCTTCATCTTGACTTTGACTTGTTTGGCTGGCCTGCTCTGGTGAGGCTTGTCCATTTTTCTGCTTATGTTCCTTTATTGAACAACTCTCGTCTAGCCCTGAGCTTCGATTAGCCTGCTTTAATTCTTGGCAACACATGGTTTCCTTTCCGATTAGATTACATTACTTTATTTCCAATAAATCCTATATTTCAATCTCCAAGCCCAGAAAGGGATTCCCAGGCTTTCATTTTTAAAAATGTCTTCTTGCCAGCCCTATCTCTAGCTCACAGACCTTTCCAGCTCTTCGGCTGCCCAACTGAACTGTTCTGTCTTTATGATAGAAGCTTGTATTCCTCCTCAAAGTAAGTCGTCTCCTGCTGAAGTGTTTCCAACTTGAATTCTCTTTTGGCATTTCCCTCAGCTTCCAGTTGGAGGAACTAAGCATGAGTCACGGCTGCCTGGGCACAGTATAATGCTTAGGTTTTGTTTCTGTAGCTGAGCTCTAAATGGGGCCGGGCTTCAGGTTGTCATTTTGCCCTTTGTCTATCATTTCTATTTGGGAGACACATTCCGACACGTTAATCTTTAAATAATTATCACTGTTTTGTGTGTAAATGCCAAGGTTAGAAATCTGCTAAGTGAAATTTAATTTAAAAAAATGAATAGGCTTATTTGAGAATCAAGAGATGACATTTTATTTACACCTAACAACATTTGCATGTAACTATCAGAACCTAATACAGAACCAGGATCCCAAGGGGTCCTGACTAAATATTAATTGGTTCAGATGATGACAAATCATCAATTATATCATTATGTTTGTTTTTATTTCCTTTTTGATTACTCAGATAAAAACCTCACTGTTGCATTAGAATGAGACTCTTCCTATAACTAAAGCCTTTCTGGCAACAAACAATGGCTTACTTATTTTTTTTTATTCTTTTTTTAAAAAATCCTTAACTTCTGTGTATTGGTTCGTAGATGGAAAAGTGGTAAGGGTGGGCAATGGGGGTCAAGTGACTTGCCCAGGGTCACACAGCTGGGAAGTGTCTGAGGCCAGATTTGAACCTAGGACCTCCCGTCTCTAGGCCTGGCTCTCAATCCACTGAGCTACCCAGCTGCCCCTTACTTATTTTTTATCAATATATTCAATACCACCTAGGTTTAGTAAGACCAAAATATCTGGGTCCAAAGTCAGTTAGTCAGTTGCTTGGACAATTTCCTTCCACCCCCTGCCCCCCGTAATCTATAGTGTACTATAACAATAATAATACCTAATATTTACATGGCCTTTTCCTATTGTTTCTCTTTTGACTGTTACACCGATCCTGTATATAGACAGTGCCCAATTATCCCTTTTTCATTGGTAAGGAAGATGAAACTAATAGATGATATTTGCATAAAGAGTTTAGTAGGAAATCTAGGATTTGAAATTGGGTCTTTCAATTTCAAATCTAGTGATCTTTTTTACAAAATAATAATAGCTAATTGGTCAAGAAACAATTATTAAATACCTACTGTGTGCTGAACACTGAGAAATACAAAAAAGAGTCAAAAATAGCCAGTGCTCTCATGGAAGTCACAGTCTAATGGGGAGAAAACAGGCAAACAACCATCTAAAATCAAGATATATACAGGATAGACTGAGGATAATCAACAAAGGGAAGGAAGTAAGATTAAAGAGACTTGGAAAATGTTTCTTGTGGATGGTAGGACTTTACCTAAGACTTGAAGGAAGCCAGGGAAGCTCAGAGGTAGAGATGAGATAGAAAAGTTCAGGCATGGGAGAGAGTCAATGAAAATACCCAGAGAAAAGAGATAAAATGTCTTGTGAGGGAATAGCAGAGGCCAGTGTCACTGGATTGTAGAATATATCAGGGCAGGGAAGGAGAGAGTAAGAAGTAAAAAGACTGGGAAGTCAGGGAGCAGTCAGGTTATGAAGGACTTTAAAAGCCAAACAGAAGATTTTTTCCCTTGATCCTGGAAATCACAGAGACCCACTGGACTGGATGGAGGCAGGAGGAGACGGGGGAGATTACATGGTCAGATCTATGTTTAAGGAAGTTGTCATTTTGACAGCTGCATGGAGGAAGGACTTAAATGGGGAGAGACTTGTATCAAGGAAGAAAAGCAGAAAGATTAGGCTCTGAAACAGGATGGTACAGTGCCAGAGGAGACATGGGGGTTTATATGAGACGTTATAAAGCTAAAAACTACAGGACTGGACAACTGATTGGATATGGGGTGGTGGTGAGAGAGAATAAGGAGTCAAGGAGGATGCCCTGGTTGAGTCTGGGTAACTGGGAAGATGGTAGTGCTCTTTGATAAAATTATGAAGAAGGGAGAATTTGAGAGTGAAAGAGATTAAGTTCAGTTTTGATTATATTGTACAGGACAACCTGTTTGAGATGCCTAGTAAAGATATGAGCCTAGAGGTTATGAGAGAAATTAAGGCTGGATAAATAGGTCTGAGAATCATCTGCATAGAGATTATGATTGAATTGATGGGAGCTAAAGAGATCACCAAATAAAATAAGAAGAGAAAAAGAAAGGAGAGGAGAGGAGAAAAGAGGAGGGGAGGGGAGATGAGGGAAGTCAAGTCCAAAACAGAGCTTTGGGTCATCTACTGTTAGTGAGCACAAACAACATTCCCCCAACCAGAAAAGGAACAAGCAGAGAGGCGGAAGGAAAACCCAGAGAGAGCAATGAATTAAATTGCATTTTAGAATGAAACCGTCTTCAAATAATTTGTAATTTATAATTTAGATCAGATCAGTACTTTGCAGCTTGGTAAAAAAGTTTCATTCAATCAAGACCAACACGATTTGGTGCATAAGTCATTCTCAGGCTTACAACAGAATCATAGATAAAATCATTTCCTACAACTCATTTTACAGAGAAGGAAACAGAGGCAAAGTATGGAAGATTGTATCTTAAATTATGTTTGACATGGGACATATCCTTAGAAATTCAGAATTTGGCATTTTCCTAGCAATGGGCTATCTAATGTTATTTTTTGGAAAAGCTAAAATTAATGTGTCAATATTCAATAAGCATTGATGGCTTCCTAATCTCTGTTGATCTAGAGAATTAGAACTATCTTTAAGAGGGGCAGCTGGGAGAGTCAGACCCAGTGATGGGAGGTCCTCGGTTCAAATCTGACCTCAGATACGTCCTAGCTGTGTGACCCTGGGCAAGTCACTTAACCCCCATTGCCTAGCCCTTACCACTCTTCTGCCTTAGAACCAATACCCAGTATTGATTCTAAGACGGAAGGTAAGAGTTTAAAAGAAAAAAAGTACTATCTTTATGAATAATACATATGCGTAATAAAGCAACGCTAAAATTTAGGTGTACAATTGGTTTAGAAAATCTTCGCCATTTATTTATACTATTTATTTATTTTATTATTTATACTATTTATTTATACCAGTGATGGGCAAACTACGGCAGGTGGGCCAGATGCTGCCCCCTGAAATGTTCTATCTGGCTATGTGACATTATTCCTAATCTGATGAATACAATGAGTAGGATACAATAAAATGAAATTTCAAAAGAGTTGCCTTAGAAACAGACTGACAGATGAGCATTTCCTTTCTTTTGGCCCCTCTTTAAAAAGTTTGCCCATCACTGATTTATGCTATTAGGACCTTCTAAAACTTGGCTATAAGTCCTTGCATTTGCTAAAAGAATGCCTGAAGAAGTATTGGGATTTTTGTAGGTTTAATCTCTTTATTGCTACGTAAATTTAGCATTATCTTCGATCTCTAAAAGAAAATAGTCTAGAAACCCAACTGATTTACTATTTAAAAAAATATTTATTCATTTTTCATTTCTAGGCATCTCAGCCCTCCCTCCTATCCCCACACCTTCCAGCAAACAGTTATGCATATGTACATTATGTCTTTTGTGTTTCCACTTCTCAGTTCATTCTCTGGATATGAATGTTCACAAGTTATTCTTCAAATATTAAATCTGTAGCTGTATATAAAGTTCCCTTAATTCTACTCATGTTCAATCTTTGTTAACTCATGTAGATCTTTCCAAGTTTCCTTCAAATAAACCTACTCATAATTTCTCATGGCATGGTAGTATTCTATCACAATCATCTATATTTAGCCATTCCTCAAATTGAAGGACATCACCTCGATTTCCAGTTCTTTGCCTCCACAAGGAGAGCTGCTGTAAATATTTTGGAACGTCAGTTCATTTACTATTAAGCTACATTCCTTCTGGATTAGGGTGATTAGTGCCAGACTGGAATTCAAAATGAGATGGACCTCTTGAATGGGTTGGCAAGCACCAAAACAATGGAATTCCTAAAAGACAGGGCTTGCATTGTAGTACATTTAGGAGGAAAGCAGAGCTCTAGACTGGAAGTCAGAATAACTAGATTCTGGACCCAAGCCTTTCATTCAAGAACTATAGGACCTTGGATAAATGAAGCCACTCCTTTGCATCTGTTTCCTTATCTGTAAAATAAAGGGGTAGAATGAGATAATTTCCAGATGATTCTAGTAAAATATAAGCTCCTTGAGGGCAAGGACTATTTCATTGTCTTTGTTTCCCAGCACTAATATTGTGATTACACTGATATACATAGAATTATCTATGGAATACAAAATGGGAAATAAGTGCCGACAAGGACAAGGACAAATTCAATGCAGTAGCAAGAATAATAAAGTCAGATACCAGCTGATGAAGCTAGAGTGCCCAAGACAGCTTCTAAAATGGAACTGTTTCTTCTCTGCATAATTTTATACTGGCATCTGTCACTCAGAGGATTAATGGGAGGTTTGGAGTGGGGAGATTTTTTTTTGTTTCCTTCCAAAGTTGCAGCACTAAAGTTCACAATCTTATGTCTTTCATAAATAATATTGTTTTGGAAGGGATCTTAGAGGCTATGTATCCATTGTGCTCCATCCTCTGTAGTACCCCTTTCTCAGTCCTGTCCATCAATGCATCCAGTCACTTGCATCTCATGATAATCACACGTACAAGTAAGCCATGCTGAAGCTCAATGTTATTTCTTTTTCTACAGTGGAAGAATTCAGGTTACAAACTATAGGCCATAGTTAGAGACAGTGTGGTATAGCTGAAAGAGCATTGGATATAAAGTTGGAAGACCTAGGTTCAAATCCTGGTCCATATATGTATCAGCTAGGTCCAAACTGGACTCCCAGATCACTCCATTTTGCATCTACTACCATGCCTGATTTCAATTCCACTGAACAAGATGACTTTGTGCCTAGCACAACAACGGTGTCCAGTTCTTTTTCCACTTCTGGCCTCTTTTTGTGTGTTTTTTTTTTTTCTTCATTAGATCATAGGTTGATTTTTGCAGTGTTTTGGGGTCAATTAATTAATTCTAATGCTTAGCATAGTGCCTGGTCTGTAGCCTCAAATCCCTTGCTTGTAAAAACAACAAAAGTTGTGCTAGATGACCTTTTAGGTTCCTTGCAACCCTAATTGCCATGATTCTAAGTGATCCAACACTTCACTAGGCTAGTAAGGGTTAAAAGTATGAAAGTCTCTTACAAATATTACATTTCACCCCTCTTCTAATCAGCCCCTTCCTCTACCTCTACTCTCTCTCCCACCTCCATCCTTACAGTTGCTGAATTCTCTGCCTTGGTTCCTAAAGGATCACAGCCCATTTTACAGCTATTTTAGCCTCAACTCAGTCAGTGTCCCCTGGATTTTGCACACAGAAATACCATGACCGCCTTTCCATATGTTCTGGTTATGCTGCATGCTCAGCTCTTGAATCTGACCTCCAGGCTTGACCTGGAAGGTCTCCACTCTCAATGGGAATCTCACTCCCTTTCCAGCTCCCCCTCTAGCATCATCATCAGGGATGTGGAGACGCTCTTGCCCTTATAACCACACTAGGGGCTCTGGGAGTTCCAGGTGCTTTAGCCTTTGGGGGAGCTTTGAGATCCTGAGGGGGTGGTGGCACGTCACAAGGGCTCCATCCTCACACAAGATCTATCCGAAGCTATTTGTTTCCATTTGGGGGGCCGCCTCAGAATGTCTCTCCCCTTCTCTGGATCATGTTGGCTTTTAACTTGGGCCCCTTGATCTTGTGGACTCCGTGCTCCGTTCTGTTGTCTTGGTTCTTGGACAGATTCCTTGGGAGTTGCCCGCCACCATGGAGTGCTCCATTTCCTCCTGGGATCTATTAAGCCATCTCCAGGTGGATTCCCTTTTAACCCTTTGCCTTGAGGAGTGTTTCCATTCCTTAGCCTTGTGTCTAGGCAGCTGCTGCCCTCTGCTGGACCCAATCCTCTCGGCAGTCCGGTCACAACCCTGTAAGGCCCAGTCATCCACTTCTTCAGCTTGGTCCTGGGATATTTCTTCATTATAGCGTTTATGTATTTCACTTTTCATGCCAACGTTTCAATCTACCTATACTACTACCCTAAGCCCAGAGGGAAAAGATTGGGTGACTTGGACGAGAGTATTTTTGCTGGGTACGAAGCCCTGGTTTGATTGATGTGCTTGAGACATGTACTTTACATTCCACCATCTTGGTACCTCCCCCAACCACCATCTTAGTGCAAGCCCTAGGGCAGTGATGGTGAACCTTTTAGAGATGGAGTGCAGAAGTAGCAGATGGTGGAAATATAAAAGGCCAATCCCTGGACCCTTGGGGAGAAAAGGTGGCCATCAATCATTCAGTTAATAAACATTGATTAAATGTCTACTGTATACCTGGCACTGTGCTAGTTTTTGGGGTTGTGAGAACAAATATGAATATCCTCAAGAAACTTACTGAATTACTCTTCTCCAATGGGCTCATTGTTCTCCTCCACATTATATTCATTCATGTCTCTGTCTCTTTGGTGTAGTCATTTTAGTCATGTCTGACTCATGTCTTCATGACCTTGTGGACTACTGTCGATGGTATTTTCTTGGCAAAAACTGGAGTGGTTTGCCATTTCCTTTTCTGGTAGATGACACCAGTTAGTCATATAGATAGTACAAATGTTTGAAAACAGATTTGAACTCAGGTCCTCCTGACTCCAGGTCCAGTGCTTTATCCACTGAGTCATCTAACTGCCTCCTGCCTACAATTCCCTCTCTTCTTTTCTATCCTCATCTATATCCTTTACTGCCTTTAAGGCTCAAGTTAAGACTAGACTCTGTGAAACCGTCCTAGACTTAACCTCTCCTTCAAATGTCTTTTCTTCCTGTATCTCTTAACTCTTATAAATCTTTCAAGACTAGTGACCCTATCTTATGTTTTGATTTTTTCTGCAATTTTTAGCACAGCACGAGACACATAATAGATGCTTAAACATTGCTTGTTGAATAAATAAATGAATGAATAGCTGGTTTAATAAGTAAAATTGCTGTATTGAAGAATAGGATAACTATCTCTACTGGCAGGGGAAGAGATTAAGTGACCTCTTTAAAGTCCACTACAAATAAGTTTTGGGGACAGCTATAGAGAGACTATTTGGAAACCAAAATATAGGTGTCTCTCCCCCCGTGATGCTTTTTATTATTCAGTAAGATCTTAAATATCTGGTATAGATGTTTTCTGATGTTGATTTTTGAGTGTTTTTCCAAGCCCCAATACAAAATAACGTGCCCAGCAGGAACTTAATATAGTTAAATTAGCTTGTAATGGCTAAGAGGAGAGAATAGTCCTCTAAATAGCACATTATATTGTACCTTCTGAAGAAAGAATTATAGCAACAGTTGAAACTAAATTGTTAAAACATTAAACTTAGAAAAGCATGAAATTACACCTTAGGGTATAAATGAATTGATATCTTCTACTCATTGGTGGGTTTTCTACTTGGGCTCACAATGCGTTCAGATATACTTTCCCATCATAGAAGACACATAGAAATCTGCTGAAAGAGAAAGAAATATTACCAGAGAATATAATTTTATCTAGACCAGCATACTTTTGGAAAATTAGAATTTTCTCCTTCTCCAAATCCCTAGATTAATACTCTGAGTGAGTTATACACACACACACACACACACACACACACACACACACACACACACACCATTTCCCCACTGATTCCCCCCAAATAAAAATATCTGAAATAATCGTACTTGTCCCCCCATATCATTTAGCCTACATGAGAAAATCTAGAGCAGTGCCTGTGAATGTCCAAAGAGACTCAACCAAATGCAAGGAACCATTTAGAACCATTCAAAATCCATAAAAGCAGAAAGATTCTTGGAGAGAATTTTTAATGATGCCAATGTCAGTGATGGCTCCCTTGCTAAACTATGCATCCAAAGGAAGGAACCAGTAAATGATGCCGGTAACAAGTTGATGTATTACTCTAAAGAAGGCAAAGTGCTGGACTGGTAGAATTAGGAGCCCAACAGATCTTGTCAGACTTGACTAAATCACAGAATATTTATGACATTTAGTAGATGTAATGGTGACATTCTACACTTATGATCCAAATGCCAAAGGCAGATTGGGGAGACATAGCTGGACAAAGCATCCATATGAAAAAGATCTGTGCATCTGATTTATTTCAAATTCGAAATATCAACAGTGTGACAAGGCAGTCTAAAAAAACGAGTGACATTTTAGGCTACAACAGTTGGAGTACTACTACTCGGCCTTGGCGAGACAATAGCTGGAACATTCTATACAGCACCAAAGCTTTGTTTTAGAAGAGACATTAGCAAACCAGAGCCTGTCCGCTGGGATGGTAAGGGATCTTTAAATAAGCCTTTAATCTTTAAATCTTTTAATAATATACATTGTAGTAACATGGAATGTTTAGTTTGGATAAGAGATGACTTGGTGGGGAAAGAGGAATGGAGATGGGTTGGGAACATAACTATCATCAAGCATTTATTTATTCATTTATCCATTCATTTATTTATCTATCTAGTCATGTATTTATTTATTTTTTAAAGTTTTTATTTTGATTATTTTCCCATAGTTAACATATTTCATGTTCTTTCCCTCTCCCCCAAACCCCCCCTAACCCCCTTAGACAACACACAATTCCACTGGGTTTTACATGTATCCTTGATTAAGACCTAATTCCATATTCTTGATAGTTGGACTAGAATTATCATTTAGTGTCTACATCCCCAATAATATCCCCATCAGCCCATGTGTTCAAGCCGTTGTTTTTCTTCTGTGTTTCTCCTCCCACAGTTCTTCCTCTGAATGTGGCTAGTTTTCTTTCTCATAAGTCCCTCAGTCTTGCTCTGGATCCTTCCATTGCTGCTAGTAGAGGAATCCGTTATATTCAATTGTACCACTATCATCAAGTATTTAAATGAGTGTCATATTTTTAAAAAAGGAATTAGATTTATTAGACCCCAGAATGAAGAACTAAGAGTAGTGGATGGAAGTTATAGAGAGAGAGAGATTCTTAGCTCAATATGAAGAAGAAATTTCCTGGGACAGTTAGGTGGCTCAGTGGATAGGGAGCCAGGCTTGGAGATAGAATGTCATGAGTTCAAATTTGACTTCAGATACTTCCTAGCTGTGTGACCCTGTGCAAGTCACTTAACCCACATTGTCTAGACCAATAATTCCCAAAGTGGGCACCACCGCCCCCTGGTGGGTGCTGCAGCGATCCAGGAAGGTGGTGATGGCCACAGGTGCATTTATCTTTCCTATTAATTGCTATTAAAATAAAAAAAATTAATTTCCAGGAGTGCTAAGTAATATTTTTTCTGGAAAGGGGGCGGTAGGCCAAAAAAGTTTGGGAACCACTGGTCTGGACCTTACCTCTCTTTTGTCTTGGAATCAATACTTAGTTTTGATTCTAAGACAAAAGGTAAGAGTTTTTAAAAAATTCCTAATAATTAGAATGGTATGAAAATGGCATGGCTATTCTCAAGAGACAGTTCCCCATCACTAGAGAGCTTCAGGAGGAGGCAGGTCGACCATATCTAATAGAACTATTGGACAGAAATTGGATCAGATGACCTCTGAGATCCCTTCCAGCTCTGCCAATCAATGATCTTATGATCCTTGCTTCACAAGGTTATTGGGAGGGAAAGGATAAGCTGTAAAGCAATATAAAAATCAGAGCTATTCTTATTCTGTGATTCAAGTAGGGCTAGATGACCACTTGTCAGGCATGCTCTTGTAGCAGGGGATTCATGGCTTTAGGCAGGGATTGGGGTTTCCTTCTGAGCTCCTAGCATATCAGAATAGATACTTGATTTGACACTTGGTTTGTTTATAGAATCCCAGAGATTTAATGAAACATGACTCAAAACAATTAGTAACTTCAGTGAAATAGTAGAAAAAAAGGACCAAATCCACAAAACCATCTACATTTTTGTCTTTTACAAACAAAACCCAATAAAGCTAGAGATAGAAAAGGAAATTTCATTCAAAATGGAGTAACTGGTTAGAAGTAACCTACTAAAATACACTTCAGACAAATAACTACAAAATGTTTTTTACAGAAATAAATCAAGATTTAAATACTGGGTGAAATATTTTTTCCTTGTTCATGGATATGCCTAAAAAGTAATTTGATAGGGGCAGCTGGGTAGCTCAGTGGATTGAGAGTCAGGCCTAGAGATGGGAGGTCCTAGGTTCAGATCCGGCCTCAGACACTTCCCAGCTGTGTGACCCTGGGCAAGTCACTTGACCCCTATTGCCCACCCTTACCATTCTTCCAACTAGGAGCCAATACACAGAAGTTAAGGGTTAAAAAAAAAGTAATTTGATATTATTTCAGTTAATTTACAGATTTAGTATTATACCAATTGACCTACCAAAGAGTTTCTTTACAGAAAAAAAAATGACATTCATCTGAAGGAGCAAAAGGTAAAGAAAAGCAAGGGAAATAACGTAAAAGTAGGAATAAAGGGAATCTTAATATTACCAGATCTTATATCACACTATACAATGGTAGCCATCAAAATTATTTTGTACTGGTTGAAGTATAGAAAAGTTAAACAAACTGTACAGAAGCAAGATATAAAAGTAACCAAACAAAGTAGCCTAGTGTTAATATGCTTAAGGACACCAACTAATGAGGTAAGGATTTCCTAGGCATCAAAAGCTTCTGGAAAAAGTGGAAAGCAGAAATTTGGCAGAAATAATATTTAGACCAAAAAAGTTCAGCATGCACTACCAAAAAAAGAATTAAATGGATATATGATTTAAATATAAAAAGTTTAAAAAAGTTAATAAAAATAAAATTTTAAGAAGTAATAATAGTAAAAAAGAATTAAAAGAGAATGGAAGGATGTACCTTATATAACTATGACTAGATGAAAAATTCTTACCCAGACATAGTAAAGAAATGATCAAAAAGATAAAATGTCTAATTATGATTACAACTGAAAAGCTTTTGTACAAATAGGGCCAATGCAGCCAGAATTGCATTTTATTTTAATTTATTACTTATTTTTTTTCATCTTTTATTGTCATGTGAAACACACTTCCATACTGGTTATTGTTGTAAGAGCACAACTCATACAAACCAAAACCCCAAAATAAAACCATAAAGATATTGATGTGAAAGATGACTCCAGCCATTCTTTCTCTGGCGGTGGATAGTGTTCCCCATCATAAGTCCTTCAGGGTTATCCCAGATCAGTGCATTGCTGAGAGTAGCCACATTTTTACATATAATCATCGTCCAATATTGCTGTTATTATGTACAATGTTCTCCTGGTTTTGCTTATTTCTCTCTGCATCACTTCCTGAAGATCTTTCCAACTTTTTCTGAAATCATCTTGCTTATCATTATATATATATAGCACAATAATTTACATTTTAAAATAACAGTTAACATTTACATAGTGCTTTTAGGTTACAAAATGTTTATCTAAATTATCATGTCTCATAATATCCATGTGAGATAGGTGTTATTATTGTCCCCATTTTATAGATCAGGAAAATGAGGCTGAGAGGTTGTTCCTTGCCTAGAGTACACTACTATTTAGCATCTAAGGCACAATTAGACTCAGGTTTTCCGGACTCTTCAGTCTGGTAGTCTATCCATTATGGCACCTAGCTGAGTCGAAAAGTGTCTCTGATAAAGGTCTGATATCCAAGATATGTAGGGAATTGACACACAAATGCCACCACCCCCATATATACATGTATATGTAAATATATATATTTCTTTCTCTCTATATATATGTATATGTTATATATCTATATCTCTCTCAATATATATTTATATTTGTCTATCTATATCCCAAGATACCAGTGGTCAAAGGGCATGAAAAGATAGTTTTCAAATGAAATTCAAGCCATCAACCACATGAAAGAATATTCCAAATAGGTATAAGTGATAACATTTGTATTGCCCAGTGGAAGTGCTTATTGGATCCGGGAGGGAGAGGGAAAGAAAATGAAATATGTAAACATGGAAAAATATTTTTTAAAAAAGAATATTCCAAGTCACTAATAATGAGGGTAATATAAAATTGAAAGTGGATAAGTAGACAAAGAATTGGTCACAGAGTCTGAAACATGTGGATTCAAGTCTACTTTCTGACCCTTTGTGGCTGTGTGTTCCTGGGCAAGTCATTTAACCTTTAAATGTTTTAGTTAAAATTCTGAGGGACTTATGAGAAAGAATGCTATCCACATCCAGAGAAAGAACTGTGGAAGTAGGAACACAGAAGAAAAACAACTGCTTGATCACATGGATCCATGGGGATAGGATTGGGGATGCAGACTCTAAACAAGCACCCTAGTGCAAATGTTAATAACATGGAAATAGGTCTTGATCAATGACACATTTAAATCCAGTGAAATTGCTTATGGGAAAGAGGTGGGAAGAGGGGAGGGAAAGAACATGAATCAGGCAACCATGGAAAAATATTCTAAATTAATTAAATAAGTAAACAAAAAAAAAGACCATAAAAATGTTTTAGTTGACTCTATGTTGAAGAGAAAGAACCAACCTGCATGGATAGAGGCAGTTTCCTCACCTGGGAGTTCCCCATACCAATGAAGTGACATGTCCAATCTATCCTTCTAAACTGGAAGATCCAGAAAATACCCTGACTGAGTAGTCGTAGATTTCCATAACGTATTGGACAGTCTTTCATAATATCCTTGTTGTGGTACATGATGGAAATATGTGGACTGAATGGTATTGTAACAAGAAAGATTTAGAATTGGCCGAGTTACTAGACCTACCCAGTGGTGATTTTAGTGAATCAAAATTGACTTGGCCGGAGGTTTCTAATAGTAACTTAGACAATAGGTTTCTAATTGGTATCTGCACTGGTATCTGTTTTGCCAATAACCCAGATAAAGGAATAGATGAAATGTTTGCCAATTTTGTAGCTAATAACGGTACTGGGAAAAAAATAGCTGACATATTAGGTAATGGAATTAGGATTCCCAAAGATTGTGGCAGACTAGGAAAACAGACCAGATCTAATCATATTCATTTTATAAAGTTTTATTGACTTTTTCTTTTGGATACCAGTCTGGTATTTGCCATTATGCCATTTTTCTCTCTCTGACTCTGTCTCTCTCTCATACACACACACACACACACACACACACACACACACACACGCACATGCACACGCACACACACACATGCACACATACACTTGGAGCATTCCCATGTAACAAAAGAAAGCAGTTTAGCAAAAAAAAAAAAAAAGTCTATCAGCAAACACAACATTCAGTGTTCATAGTATCCACCCATCTCTTTATTGAGAGGAGAGAATTGGGTTTCATCATCTGTGGAACTAAGATTGGCCATTGATTCCTATTCTGCTTGCAGCCTGTTAAAAGCACATCTTTCTCACATGTCTAACAGTGCCTCTCCCTTCAAGTATTTGTATACTTCCCTTTTTTTAATCAGGCTTAGGACTTTGTATTTATCACTAAATCTTGCTAAGTAAAGTAAGCAGAACCAGAATAGTATACACAACTACAATAATGTAAACTAAAACTAGCTGAACTCAGATTAATTTTTTAATTTTAATTTTAATTATTTTGATTAATCTGAGTTTAGGACCAAGTAGTTGGCTCAGTGGATAGACAGCCAGGTCTGGAGACTGGGAGGTTCTGTATTTAAATCTGGCTTCTGACACTTCCCGGCTGTGTGTCCTTGGGCAAGTCACTTAACCCACTGCCTAGCCCTTACAGCTCTTCTACCCTAGAACCAATACTTTCTACTTATTTTTTTAAAACCCTTACCTTCCATCTTAGAATCAATATTAAATATTGAGTCCAAGGCAGAAGAGTAGTAAGGGCTAGGCAATGGGGGTTAAGTGACTTGCCCAGGGTCACACAGCTAGGAAGTGTCTGAGACCATATTTGAAGCCCCATCTTTAGGAACTGGCTCTCTCTCCACTGAGTCACCCAATGCTATTCTTAAAAAGAAAAAACATTTTCCCCTTAAGCTGACACTCTTTGTAGTTTCCACCCACTGCCTTCTGGGCAATATTAACATCAATTATCTATAACCTTTGCAGGCTTGTTTACAGATTTCCTGAGGCTTATGGTACATATGACTTATTTATGCTTCACTTTGTTGGTTTCAGCCCTGCCTGTTTTTTTTCTTTCACAAATCTGGATAAACTCTATGAGGATCATTATTGATTTCATATTTCCCTTCAGTTTTCTTTTCTAACATTTATGTCCAACTGATTTATATTCTTATACTTCTCCCTTTATTTGCATACTTAAAGCTTTGTGAGGAAAAAAACCCTATATGTATGCAAAGAAACATTATTTGTATTCTTGTTATTCTTCACTACATAATAAGGGTTAAAAATATGTCCTTTTGATAACAAAGAATTTTCTTTCTATCTTCAAAAAACATGGATAAGCAAAGAAAAAAACAGTCATCATTGTATTAAACTGTCTGATTTAGAAACCAATTATAAAGAACCTAATTATCTCTGAATAAAATAGGCATGAAAGTCCTTGGTTTGCTGCTTATAATGTCACTATCAGCAAATGTTTTAGCCTGTAGTTCTTCAATAAGAGAAATATTAATTTTCCAGTTCATCAAAAATATCGTGTCAAGGAACTATCCCAGAATCCGTTGTAATTGCTATTGTTTTTACTACTTGACTAGTAGGAGACTGCAATCAGCAGGGACTCACACACACACTGTGGCAAAAGTCCCCCCCAGAAGTGGACAGCTTTAGAGGCACCTTTGACTGTCTTGGAGCAAAGGGAAATTCCAGTCATGGAGCAAGAACTGAAGATAGAAGCCAACCCAAGGAACCCAGATAAACCCTTCAGTCTGCCCCTCACTCAGGGGAAGAGACCTTCACCCCAGGATTGCTGCTTGAGTGCTCTGGAAAGAGAGAAGGGGCTTCCACTCCTAGGAATTGTGTGTCTCCTACAAGTGTATGGCTGTGTGTCACGAACATTATCCTTTAAGTCTGAACCCACTCTTTCCATGGAGGCTGTGTGTAATCTGTAGGAGACTTTACTTAAGACTTTGAAGATTTACTCTACCTTTCCAGCAAATACCTTTGCTAAAATTTTAGTTTAACCTACTGGTTGATTGTTGAGGGGAAGCACCCCATGGGGACTTGTGAGTTACATTAAATAAGAGTAACCTTTGCGGGCAGCTGGGTGGCTCAGTGAATTGAGAACCAGGTCCACAGATGGGAGATCTTGGGTTCAAATTTGGCCTCAGTTTTTTAGTGGTATGATCCTAGGTAAGTCATTTAACCCCATTGATTAGTCCTTACTGCAATTCTGCCTTAGAACTGACACATGGTATTGATCCTAAGATGGAAAATAAGGGTTTAAAAAAAAAAAAGGTAACCATCCACAGAGCTACCCCTAAAACCCAAGTAGCCTCCCTTCTTGGGACCTCGTCTATCTGCCAGTTCAAGTGAAAGTTGGAGTAGTAGCTAAGATGTGTTATATATGTGTTTCATTCCTAAAATATAATAGGGAGACACCATAAAGATATACCTGGGGTTGGGGGGTGGAGGAGAAGACAAGAGAGAGTATTTTCTGAGTTATAATTAAGGAAAACTAGGGGTTTAAGTGACTTGCCCAGGGTCACACAGCTAGGAAGGGTCAGAGGCCAGATTGAACCCAGGACCTCCCATTTTTAGACCTGACTTTGTCCACTGAGCCACAGGATATTTCCTTCAAAGATAAAGCAAGAACAAAGGTACAAATATTCCTACCTTCTTTCCTCCGACATCTTAAAGGTGTGTTGTCTTGATTACTTCAGTCTCAGGAGAGTAGGCTCATTTTTTTTAAACTCAACTATCATCTTAGAATTAATACTGTGTATTGGTTCCAAAGGAGAAGAGGGGTAAGGGCTGGGCAATGGGGGCTAGTGACTTGCCCAGGGTCACCCAGCTAGGAAGTGTCTAAGGCCAAATTTGAACCCAGGACCTCCCATCTCTAGGTCTGGCTCTTAATCCACTGAGCCACCTACCTGTCCCTGGGTCTAATTTTAAATTAGATTTGTTACATCCAGGATCCTCCAACTTGGGGGGTGGGGCGTAGAGGAGGGCAGGGAGATGTGCTCAGAATCCCTCATAGAGGAATGGGAAAGTCTGAAGTTGCCTGTGTCTAAGCTCAGGGAAGTTCACTCACTGTGAGTCAGACATTTTCTGTTTTTGTATTTTGCTTTGAATTGTTTAGTCATGGCAGTGCTTTAACAGTCACACAACTTTTAGGCCTTTTGTTCTGTTCCTCTTTATTATAACCGTGTTTCAACAGAAGCAGCAAAAGGTTATTTATAGCAAATAATACAATCCACAGAGTAAAAGGTGAGTGAGTCACACAGAGGTGTCTTGGGGGAGAATGCCTTTGAAATGGGGCATCCGTGATTTATCCTGAGAACACAGGGAGTAAATAGTGCACTGAAGGCTATGGAAGTGGTGTTTTTTTTTTTTTAAATTATCTAGGAAATAAATATTCCAGTGTATCTTTGCTCTCTGGCTCTTTAGATTCATCTCTGCAAGAAGGTTTCTACCAAACAGAAGGTAAGGCCATTTGTTCCCCTGGTTATAACAATATCGTGGCCATGTTTTGATTTGTCTACCTGGTTTGGCTTAATATCTATTAAATGGGAATGGGAAATGCCACTTAACTCCAAGTTTTAAGGTATAAGATCTTGTTTTCATAGCCTAGTGAAGTAAACTAGGACATATATACTATTTATTCATAGAGGGCTTTATATTTATATATATATATTTGTTCATATAGTCGACTGGATTTATTTCCTAATTTAATTTAAATTAATTTCTCAGAGCCTATACTATAAATGGGCAGTTAGGCAGTGCAGTGGATAGAGTGCCCAGGCTGGGTTCAAGAAGGCCTGATTTCAAATCTGCCCTCAGACACTCCTGGCTGTGCGACACTAGGCAAGTCATGTAATCTTGTTGGCCTCAGTTTCCTCATCTGTAAAATGAGCTGGAGAAGGAAATGGCAAACCACTCCAGTATCTTTACCAAGAAAACTCCAAATGGTTCATGAAGAGTCAGACACGACTGAATAGCAATGAATATGACGAGGTCTGGTGTGGATTTTTGCTGGACTTTTTGGTAGAACTGAAGTTGTTTTTATTCACTTTCTTCTTTCTTCCCCCTTGTGATGCAGATACTGCTACCAGTCATGCCTATTCCTGAGACACAGCTAGGATATAGAAAAGAAGCACAAATCTTCTGATCCTCCAAAGTTCGGGGCTATTCCTTCTTTCTCTCTTTCAATCAATCCTTAAAGGGCCTGGCTATAATGGCTCTCTCTCTAAGCTGCCAGACATTTTAATATGAATATCCAAATTGATTTGGTATTTTGTACAACACTCACAGGGTAAGACCAGATTGCTTCAGCCAATCTCAGCATCTTTCCTGTCATATCCAGGTGCAATGCCTTTGACTGGTTGTTTCAATTGAAAAGTCCAGGTGACCCCCACCATTAGGATAGGCAAGGGAACCTAGGAAATCTATGGATTGACAGTGCCGTTCTTCTGGTGGATGTAACACAGCATTTAACTAGGCTATTCAAGTAAAGAAAAGGAAAAGTAAGACTGGATTAGCAGGTGGCAACAGACCTTGAAAGTGTCCTTCCTTCTGGAGAAACCCACCTTGCCAGTGGCTGCCTTAACAACCTGCTAACCAAATGTATTCCATATGGGGTCAACTTTACTATAGTTAAGCTTGCTGTTGCCAAGTAAGCATTTTTTTAAGTATTGGGTGGTCTTAAGCCAGAACCACTTCTCTGGCCTGAGTAGGGTCTACCTGATAATTACGTTGTTTGGGTTTGAAATGATGAAGCTAGAATTTATTCAGACACCAAATCCAAAGAGCAAGGGAAACTTTTTTGTATTGGCAGAGAAGCAAACAGTATTTTACAGATGAAGAAACTTTTGAGTCTTAGTGAGATGAGGCAACTTATGCATTCTGGGAAATCTACTAAATGTCAGAGTGTGCCCTTGAACTCATTGGTGTTGATGCCCTAATATAGCCCAGATTACTAAATTTTCCTTATTTGACTTTTCCAATCTTATTTCCTATTGATATTTGTATGCCCCATGCTCTGACTCAGTGGTCTCTGACATGCCTCCAATATGTGTGTATTTACTTAGATAGCACATACATGAATGCTCATGTGTATGAAAAATATAAAGCTTATCTAAAAGTAGAAAACTATGAGTTAAAGATGAAATGACATTTGATGATAGGGTCAATAGAGAGCCTCTGAAGCTTCTTGAGTAGGAGAGTGACGTGGTCAAGTTTGAGCTTGGAGGAAATGGTTTTAGCCATTGTGTGGAAGATGAACTAAAAAAGGGGTGAAACAAGAGACAAGAGAGGTCAGTGAGGAGCTTATTTACCAAAATCCAGGCCAGAGGTGATAAGAATGTGGACTGGGATGGTGGCTGTGTGAGTGAAGAGAAGGAGAAGGCAAAAGGTAGGAATGGAAAGATTTGGCAACTGATTAAAATTCCCAGCAGAGGGAGAGTGAGGAATCAAGGATGATATTAAAGTTATGAATCTGAGTGACTAGAAGGATGATGGTATCCTCAATAACATTAAGTAAATACAGAAAACCAATAAACTGGGGATGGGGAGAAAGTTTAATAAAATCTACAATCTGTGGCAATTCATCCATCCCCGCTCATCCTGTACCATTCTTACTCTCTCTCAGTCATGGGGAAGACATTTTCAGGTGCAGTTTAGCCTGTCTGCCAAGACAGTTTTACTGGGATGTGATGACAGCTTCTTGGAGCCATAGATGAGAACTGGGCAAGAAGCGGACACCAAAAGTGGGTAGGCAGCCCTGAAAAGGGTTTGGCAAAGCTTTACCCCAGAGGTGCTGGGGCTCCCTGGACACCCCATACACAGGCACTAGATGTTTACTATTATTATTAGTTTCCCAATGGCACCTGAGTAGTGGCTGCTATAGGTTCCTGGTACCCCTTAAGTTATGCTCTAAGGGACTTTAGAGGGAGGGTAGGGAGAATTAGAAGGAGGAAGAAGGAGAATTAGGATAGGTGTAGTTGTATTGTTGACCAGCCCCCAAATCCTTATCCTGGGGAAGGTAAGATACTACCCATCTGTCTACCCTCTGGTTGAGGACATTTTCCTTGTGTCAGATCACAGCTTCCTTGGACTTGAGGACCCTGGTTCCCTCTTTGAAGACCTCTGTTCTGTTCAGTCTGAATTACTTTCCCTTCCCAAATATTTATGAACACCCTCATCTCCATGTCTTACTTCATTCTAATCTATTCAGAATTATTTTCTTTCAGAATGATGTTCCTCAAAATTCCACCCACCATTCAAGGCCCAACTCCAATGCTGCTCCCTCTGAGAAGCCATTTTCATCCTTTCTCCCCAAACCAGAGGTAGTCTCATTTTCCATTTCATTAATGTGACACTTCACATTTTGTATTGTATTGGAGTTATTTGAGTCTGGGTCTTATCTCCTCTCTTAGATCATAAACTCCTCAATGGTATAAGGATGATATTAGAAATTAAGTCTTGTTACATTAGTTTAGAGATAAGAAGTGGAGAAACTGGCTTGAGAAAGAATTGGAGTTTGAAACAGCTGAGACAGTGTCAGTTTCAAATGTTGACAGTGTGTGTGGGAGGGGTAACAGTTTTTCTGTGGCACTTAGTCTCTGGGAGTGGCAGTTGCTCTCTCTAGTGCTGGGAGCAGGTGATATCTTCTTTTCTTGCTATCCTCACTGTCTGAGGGAGAAGGAAAGGAGGGGAAAAACCTGAAAGAGCTAAGTGATTTCCTTTTCCAACTTGACTGTCTATTGCTGTTTCATAAATCGTTTTATCTCTGAGAAGACCCAAGAAAGACCTGGTCTTTGGTTTGGACTCAGAGTCCTACCTTGGTTCTTGCTGAGGCTCAGCCAGCTGGCCTTTGTTATTTTTATAACTTGGAGACAAAGTTAAGAATTATATACTTCATATAAGGATAATAGTGTTAGTTATTATAGAATAGGGAAAATTTGGGTTAGTCAGATCAGCAAGTATCAGTGTAGCCTGTGGAAACAGGAGGAGTGGTTCCTTGTGGAACCAGGGAATTTTATTTGGGTGGAGTTAAAATCCCTTAGAGTTAGAAACCCTTTTTTATCCTTATATTTTCAATAAATAGTTTATTTTTGTATAACAAGAGTTTCCTTAGTGTCCTTGCACCTGGCCCTGAAAAGAAGTTCACTTAGGAGCTTCACTTCACTTATATAAACTGAAGATACTTTGTAAGCACAGCAAGTAGAGTATCTAATCAGTTTATATCTGTAATCAATTCATTTACCCATTATTTTTACAATGGCAAGGACCAAGTCTTGGGCTTTTTTTTTTTTTTTAACCCTTACCATCCTGCCTAAGGATCAATATTGCGAATTGATTCTAAGAGTGGTAATGGGGGTTAACTGACTTGTCCAGAGTCATATAGCTGGGAAGTATCTGAGGCTAGATTTGAACTCAGGACCTTCCATCTCTAGGCCTAGTTCTCAAACAACTTGGCTACCCAGCTGCTCCCTTGGGCTTTTTAAATGATCTGATTTGGATTGGATTCAATTAAATTTTACTTCCCCTCCCTCTGGGGTTGCATTTCTACAAGCTTTGGCAGTTTGTTGATTTCTTGGTGATTAATTCCTTTCCTTGATTATGAGAAATGGGGCTAGAGTGTCATTCCTCTAAGCGAATGGTGCCTGATTATCCCTCCATACTGATTTTATTGATGCCTGTCTAATAGTGGTAAAACCTAGGCCTTTGTTCCCAATCTAATTGCAGCTATAGTCTCCAGTTTCTAGCTTCCTCCTTCCTTGATTTTTATCTGCCTCTCTGTAGCAGCACTTTAATAGTTCTAGTTGACTCCAGCAGAGGAAGCATAGATGCCTTCCTTTGCCTTCCTCTGAGGAAAAAAGAAATGAATTCAGTGACATAAATCTGGCTGAGCTCTGACTAGAGAGGAGCTATTGTCCCCGTAGACTCTAAATAAGCGTCACAGTCTTTTGCTGTATGGCTCTCTGAGATATGATGGAGTTTTGCCTATGCAGCTAAGATGGAGTGGATTAGCCCTTGGGGGCTGAGGAGGCTTCAAAAAAAAAAATGGAAAGCAAAGGAAGCTGGAGATGAATGGTGATAAATTGCATACCTGGATTCCATGTGCTGTGGCAACAAAGAGTCCCCGTGCTCATCTATTCATTCATCTAGCTACCTACCTATGGGGAAAGCTCCCTGCCTGGGATGGGCTGTGTTTTTAGAAGCAATCAGGGCAGCCAGTGCTAGTCTTGTAGTAAAAAATGGAACATTTGGTTTGGGAATATGTCAAATTCAATAGAATCTATATGTTTCTATGACGAGAGAACTGGACCCGGGGCTAGTAAGACTTGGGTTTGAGATATACTTCTGACAGGGGCAGCTAGGTGGCCTAATGGATAGAGCACCAGACCTGGAGTCTGAGGTTCAAATTTCACCTCAGACACTTCCTAGCTGTGTGACCCTGGGTAAATCACTTAACCTCAATTGCCTAGCCCTTGCCATTCTTCTGTTTTAAGAGTTGGTACTGACAGAAGGTAAGGAGTTAAAAAAAAGAGAGAGATAGGTCTGACAGATACTGTGTCTCTTATCCCCTGTCAGAGCCCCCAGGCAACTCTTTAAGACTACAGATTGGTGGATGTTTGAGGGAATTTCTTTCTCCTGGTGCTTCCTAGCAGCAATGAAGTTTCTTTCTCTTATTTTTTCTCTGTCATCTAGTCTCGTTCTCTATTTTTCTCCCTTTAAACCATCCTTCTTCCCCACCCACCATCCTTTCAGTCATCCAGGGTTACACCCTCAGATTAATCCCAGTGTCCTTACTCTCCCTTACCGCCTGCCATATCCAATTAGTTGCCAGGTCTGGTTAATTCCATCTAGCATTTGCTGAGGCTTTTCCCCATGCCCGGGATATGCTCGCCTCCACCTTTAAGCATCCCTCATATCCTTCAAAGCTCAGCTCAAATGCCAACTACTACGTAAGACCTTTCCCATACCAGTTGGTTGCCAATACTTTTCTGTGGTGAAATTATCTTGTGTTTTCTTTGTATAAGTTGTGCTGCATATCCTTATGTAGCCCCATGTTTACCCTGACTGAGCTCATTGAAATCAGGGATGGTTCCATTTTGTCTTTGTGCTTTCAACACCCAGCATGGGCCAGGCATAGAGTAGGCATTTATTAAATAAATAAAAATCATTTATTAAATTATTAAATGATCCATCCATCCAATGGAAATTTCTCACAACTGGCTCTGAGGGTCAGCAGATTTTGGTCCCAATGAAGGAACTTCCAGGGGTCAGATAGAGAAGGGCATTCTCCTTCTCCTCTTCAGGTATTTACTGGTATTTACAGGATACTGGATATTGGTGGATGTAGAAAGGGCCTGGCCCACACGGACAACTAAGTGGTGCAGTGGATAGAGCACTGGACCTAGAGTTAGGAAGACTTCTCTTCCTGAGTTCAAGTCTGGCCTGAGACACTTACTAGCTTTGTGATCCTGGACAAATCCTCAGGGTTTTCTTTTCCTTTTCTTCAAAATGATTGGTTTAGATTGTCTTTGAGATTTGTCCCAGGTCTAGATCTGTGATCTTAAGGTTTCACTGGAAACCATGCCTTGCAAAGGTTATCAGTGGGAGACATCTAACTTATTCTTTCTTATATATATATTTTTAAACCTTTACCTTCTGTCTTAGAATAAAAATTTATTTTATAAAATAAAAATTTTAAAAAAGCAGTAAGGGTTAGGCAATTGGAATTAAGTGACTTGCCCAGGGTCATACAGCTAGGAAGTGCCTGAGGCCACATTTGAACTCAAGACCTCCCATCTTGAGGCCTGACTTTCTAACCACTGGGTCACCTAGCTGCCCCCAATTTGCTCTCCAAAGTTGGTCCAGGGGTCGGTGGCTAGGTAACTCACTGAGCTCAGGTTGATTGAATATGAAGAAAGAAGGGTGAAAAATAGCCTTGTAGGTACAGCATTCATTAGCTAGCCTCTCTGTCCTGAGTTTCTTCTGCATGAGCTGTGAGGAAACCCTAGAAGGGATAAACAAATCTCCATGGCTGTCTTTGATTGGGTTCTCTTTGGAGTTAAGTCGCTGCCTTTGGAACCCAAGGGAATCATTAATGAGCTGACAAGAGTGAGATTCAGCGTCTTGCCAATTTTTCCTTTGGTTATCCCAGACCCAGCCAGCATCTGTGGTCCCTGACACAGCGGGTCCCTTTGCTTAATGGGGAATAGCTCATTAAAGCGTTCAGCTCAGTGGCCTGTTCTCATCAGCGGGGACAGTAGACACTGTCAGCAAACAAACCCATCTCGGATGCTGAAACCTTGGGTGATCATGCACAGAGAATTGTGCTCATCTGCCTTGTGTGTCCCTAGCGCCCATCCCTGTCAGAAGAACAGGGGCTGGGGGGAGCATCTGCCTCAGAAGTGATGGATGCTTGGCTGCATTTTCTTCCTCATTCAGTTTCACTCCATGGGTTTCCATCCTTTACATTCCTTTTCTGGACTTGTTTTCCCCAAATTTGAAGACAACAGATGGGCTGCTCCAGCCTGCTCCTTGCTGAATACAGGCATTAAAAAAAGTACCCTTCATAAAAAGTCTTTGTCTACTCACTGGTGCAACTGTGAAGCAAATGGCCCCCAATGACTCTGAAGCGGGGCCTTTTACAAATTGAAGTCCCTGCCAAAGTCGAGGATATTGGTTGACCTCAGGAGGGTGGGGGTTAATGCCACTACTATTTTATCTGTTTCATTAATGGTTCCTTTTTTCTTTTTTTTTTTTTTTGGCCTTGCCCCTAGGGTGGTTCTGTGAAATTGCAATTTCAAAACCAAATAAAAAAATAAATCACCAGAAGTATTGCTTGGATCTTATGGAAGAAAATCATCTCCAACTTGCACAGAGGATATTTTTCCTGGTAAAGACTAAATGATCTGATAATACTTTGGCTGGAAATAATATCTCAGAAATTGCAATTATTCTCAGGCGGTTTATCATACCCTGTGCTATTATTGCTATTTCAGCTATTTTCACCCTTCCTCTTTTCCTTCCCCCCAAAGCCAGTTAGGATTTATTTTGCTCATGATAGTTATTTGGCATTTAGCACAGATCTATTTGTGGCAGCCCTTTGCTCTAAACTCTTTAGTGGTCCCTTATGACTGATTGAATAAAATCTGAACTCACCGGCCTGGCATTCAAGGCTCTATACAAGTCTTATTTCACATCAGTCCTTCTATGAATTAGTCAAGCTGAACTCCTTACCACATCTCAAAATACAGCCCACCTTTTGACCAAAGAACTTTTGTCCACACAATTCCCTGCCTTTGGAAAGTCTGTTGAAATGTCACCCATACTGAACTCAAGTGTCTTTCATGAAGCTTTTCTGGGTCCCTCTGTAGTCAATAATAGTCATTTTCCTCCTTGAAATTCACCCAGAATTCTGCTTTTATCTCTTTGGTGGACTTGCAAAACATGATGGTTATTTATACTTGGGTGACATTTCTGTACTTGGATTGTGAGCATCTTGAGGACAAGGGACAGCGTCATTCATGTTCTTGTATTCCTAGCACCTAGCATTGTGCCTGCTCACAGTAGGCGCTTCACAATTATATGATCTAAATCAATTAATTACTGTGGTTTTGGCTCTGACCTAGACACTGTGGGAAGACAAAAAAGGAATAAAGGACTTGGGCTTTGCCCTCTGTTGGCCAGGCAAACCATACATGATGAAAATAACTTAAGAAAAAGATAAAATAGTATTTTAAAAGGTCAGAGTAACACATATTTATTGATACAAAGAAAGATGTTAGGGTAGAAAGGTCAAACCGGCTAACAACATTCCTGGAGTGTTATACAGCCAGATTAAAATGTAATTTTGAAATATTTAACAAAAGTACAATAGACTATGGATAATATTAATATAGGGGAGCTAGGTGGCTCAGAGGATAGAGTATCAGACCTGGAATCAGGAGGATCTGGGTTCAAATCTTTCCTCAGTCACTTCCTGGCTGTGTGACCCTGGATTTAACCCCAAATTGCCTGGCAGTTACTGCTCTTCTGCCTTGGAACTGATACTTGTATCAATTCTAAGACAGAAAGTAAGGATTTAAAAAAGAAAAAAAGAATCTAGTACAATGTGTAATAATGATAGTTAATGTTTATATAGTGTTTGCTCTGTGCAGGAACTTTATCTCATTTGGTCCTCCTAATAACTCTGGGAGGTAGGTGCTATGATTATCTCCATTTCAAAGATGAAGAAACGGAGGCAAACAGAAGTTAAATGACTCGTTCAGGGTCCATTAGTATCCCAGACAGGATCTGAACTCAGTTCTTCCAGACTCACAGGCTCTGCACTCCATCCACCATGCCACCGCGCCGCCCCAACTTTATTGTGGAATCGATTGGCTGGCTGGGATTGGGCAGGATAGAAGCCCGGCAATCTATGCGCCGCTGCAGGATTGAAGCCAACGTTCTCTAAACGCCTCCCTGCACAGGAAAGCTCTTTGCTAGGGAGTCAGGCATTTCCTTCAGGACGTTGCCTTCAATCAGAGGAGACCAAAGCAAAGACCTTCACAATCCATTTGCGGGAACCCCTGCGTCTTCCGTGCCTGCTTCGTAACGTACGAGACTTTGTTCTCCGTGCTGGGGAAGCAAAGGCGACACAATGTCTACATTCTCCTGGAGGGAGGAGAGGGATACCTTGTGGAAAGTCTATACAAAGTATATAACAAGGGGATTCCAGGAAGTCGAGCGCATCAGGGGGGCTGCAGGCAGCTCCCGAGGACAGGGAGCCTTGAGACCCATCTTCTGACGTGCGTGTGCCATCTTACGCATATGCAAGGAGAGGGCAGCACACATGACATAAAATGAACAGGTGTGCATCAATGCATACAGGTATAGATCCACACCCTTAGACACACGTGTACACGCACACGTGTGAATATGAAGTCCTGGGATGATTGATGGAACCCCCACCTTCAGAGCCTGTGCAGTGTGTGCTCTGCCCTCTGCCCGTCCGGTCAGGTGGCTTCTGGACACGTGGGACGGGAGATTCCTTGTCTCAGAGCACACGCAGGTATTGGTGGCTGTTCTGTCTGGGAGCTCTGGGGGAAGGAAGGGTTTGGTTTCTCTATTGGCTGCTGAACTGGAACTCGACCTGAATGTGCGTTCAGAAGGCGCTGCTCTGCCCCGGCGCCATGATGCGTCAGCTTGTACCACCGGGAGCCCTTCCCTCCTTCCCTGCTGGGCAGCAGGCGAAACGCCGCTGTGAGTGTTCTAAGCGTGGGGGAGCCATTGGCCGGGCCTCGATTGGACACAGCTGTGCGCGCGTACACGCACGCTCGCTTTATATTGACTATCTATGTGTAAGAATATATTACACATATACTTGAACACAGACAGTTCTTGACCCAAGAATACTTGGAGAAGTTTGTATATGTTTATATGTGTATACAGACATACATAGATGTGTACATATAATGCATATGTGTATAAATGAGATATTTAGTTATATACATATTCATATTTGTGGATATAAGGTATATATGTATGTTTTATATATGTACACATCTACATACACACAACATACACATGATGTATATCTATGTACACATATGCATATATTATGCATTTATTTATATAAGGTATGTGTTCAGATACACATATACATGTACGACATGCACACAATATAGTATGCATGTATGAATATACACAAAACCCATCCATATATTATATTCATGGTATATGTGTTTATATACACACATGATAAGATGTATGTACATATTTGCATGCATATATCCATATGTGTACAACACACAAAGTATACATGTATAATGATATACACATTCCTATATTATATAAGGTATATATATGTGTATTTATATACACACATCTATACATGCATAATATACCCAGAGTATATTATACATGTATAAATATACACACATGTCCATATATCACATATTACATGATAAGGTATAGATGAGTATGTGTTATATACATATAGTCATCCATGTATAATGTATTATACATGTACAAATATATATACACATACACACATTTGTATATTATATTTATATATAACGTATATGTGTATGTGCTTATATATCTACACACATGTAAAATACACACAATGTATTATAGATGTATAAACATACATCTATACAAATTATGTATACATTATATATGTATTTGTTTTCATGTACATTTATTTCTATATTCACATATATGTACGCAAATATACACACTTGTACATTTATATGCATGTTTGTATGTTTTTTGTATATCTTTTGCAGAGAAAGACTACCAGGAGGATGAGTAACAGTCTCATGAAGGAAGCAGTACCTGAACTGAACCTTGAAGCAAGCGAGAGATTCTAAGTGGCCAAGGAGAGGAGAGAGTCTGTTCCAGATACAAGGGGGCCACACAGAAAAGGCATGGAGATGGGAGATGGAATGTTAGCAAGAGAATCTGGTTGCACCAAAGTATGTGATGGTTATGTGATCTTATCAGAGCTTACTTTTCCAGAATCGACACTGTCTTTTGGTTTTCCCTTACTATGTAAAGGCTCATACTTTCCATTTTCTTTTCCTTGTTCCTTTTTCAGTTTGGATCTCTTTACTGTATGCCTCCTGACAGTCAGATTCTTAAATGCTGTCCCTGTTACTAAGATTCTGATCTCCAGATTTCATGCTATTTTCTTACTGAGAACAGCACCAATCATCCGTGAGATTCACATCACTACACGACTTACAGTCTAGGGCTAAGATGGGCTGGTGTAGCTCAAAGTGAATAGAGGATACACAACTGTCACCACTTTGTAAACATTTTCACGACCAGATTCAAAGCTCAGTTATCCTTGGCTCAGCCTGATTAATAATCAAACCAGTTGCATTTGTCATTAATTAAGACAAAGTCACAAGAACAGCCTGATTTATGATCTTCTCCTAAGTATGTCTTAGGCCAAGCAATTTACTAAGGGTTGGTATTTTATACTATTATTATTCTCATCTCCAAACATCAACTGAGCATCAAATGTGAGTTATAAGGAAGGAAAAGAGGCCTGACTTTAACAAGTTGACTATCTAGAGAAGGCAAAAGAAACTTGACTATTTGATGATTCCCTGCTGGACTTCTAAGGACTATTTTGACTCCTCTGTCTCTATGGCCCATAGATTTCATTCATTGCATTTGTGAGAAAGACTAACAAATCAATGAATTAACAAGCATTTATAAGCGCCTATTATGTACCAGGCATTATTGTAGGTGCTACTCTATTCACAGATGTTTTGGATATTTGTGGAAGACTGTGCCCAGGTTAAGTGGGAGAATATTTACAGTTACTCATCTTACTATGCCATCTTAGTCAATGCTTTGCTAAGAGCTAAATGTGTCTGCTCATTATTAATGAGAAGTTCATTGGTGGGGGCTCATGAGTTATAGTTTTGGAAAGATGGTCCCCATTAAGATACATCCTTGAAACCCAAGAATAGTGGCTCTTTGGGGAATTAATCTTCCAGGGGGAAGTGGCTGCATAAATTGTCATTAAGTGTGTTTTTACAATTCAGAGCCCTAACTTGTTATTTTGGTGCTTGAAGTTTTTGTTGTTTAGTTGTTTCAGTCATATCTGAGTCTTCATGACTTTTTGGAGTTTTCTTGGTAAAGATATTGGAGGGTTTGCCATTTCCTTCTCCATCTCATTTTATAGGTAAGGAAACTGAATCAAATAGGGTTAAGTGACTTGCTGAGGATCACACAACTAATAAATGTCTGAGGTTAAATTTGAATTCAGGTGACTATAGACCTGGCATTCTATCCACTATGCCACCCAAGTGCCTGGGTGTTTAAAGTAAGTCTCACAAAATATACTCCAGAAAGTGGAATTAGGGGGAGAAGCAGACCTCAGACCTCTAGAGATGCTGGTAAACTATGAAGCTACTGCTGGAAAGGCCACCAAGGTGTGGAGTGTAGCATCCATAATCTTAAGTGGGGTTAAAGCTACCTCACGGAATTCCACAGTGCTTCCCAGAATTCCAGGAGAGGGGGCAGTTGGGGCAGTTAGGAACGTGGGTATAAAAAAGCCAGGACACCTAACTTGCAAGGACTCTTTGGACACTCCTTTTTCGTTTCAAGGGACTTGGAAGGAGAATTAGGTTGCTCTTTTTGTTAGCTCATCTCTGACCTCAGGGAGCAGAGTGTTACTTTGTTGGTTTACACCATAGAGACTATGCCAGGCTGTGAGCACTGGGAAAAATTACCTCACTTGCAAGATCTCAACCAATCTTTAATCAAGGTTACCTTCACCATCCTAAACTTAGTAACATTAGATTAGGAGAAAGGTTAATTAGTGAGAGAGATTAAAGTTAAGTTATTCAAAACAATTTCCCCTCTGGGGAATGTGAAGCTAACAAGTTTATTGAAGATTTTACATAGCTCACCTCCTCCTCATTCCTAAAACCCACCTCCCCTCTTCCTGTTTTCCTGGAGTTAATAAATCCCTTACCTAGTTAAATTTGAGAGCCTGTGTGAGGTTATATACTAGGCTATATTTACCAACAGTATATATTACCTAAGCAAAATCTTCATTTAAGCAAGCACTGGTGCAGCTTTTATCCTGAGAGCGAGTCTGCTGTATTGAAGACAACTTGAACCTTTACTATCCTAAGGTTTAGGGAATAGTTTTAAACAGTGGGAGTGGCTAATCTCAGTGGGATTACTTCCTATTCATCTACCAATTTAGCCTTGGATTAGTCAAGCTTGTTCAGCCTCCATTACTTGACCTGAAGGAGATTCAGCTAACTGTTATTTCCTTCTGCTCTAACTGCTTCAAGAGGGGGAAGGGGAAGAATTCTATTCACTCCTACCCCTCCCCCTTGCTAGGATAGCAGCATCCTCCTTGCTCTGACTCCATTACTAACCATTGCTAATCTGACCCAATTCAACAGGAGTGAGCAGGGTGAGGCTGGGTCTGGAAGGAGCTAACCTTGGCTTCAGTCAGGGCAAGGGCAGGAAAGGAAGTTTTTCAACCAGGACTTTACTATTTCAACTAGTTACACTTGTTAACAGAGCACCCAAAGGTTGATAGCAGAGAGCTGGCCTGCAAGTCAGGAACACCTGGACTGAAGAGTTGAGCCTTACATATACTGTCTGTTTAATCTTGGAAAAGAAACCTTGGCTTTCAGTGCTCCAGGAAACTGTCTTAGATATGTATGTAACAGAGAAGGTACCAACCTATAGGTGTAAGAGGTCTTTCTCTAAACACCCTATATCAATGAAATCACACAGATCCAGTTTAAAAACACATACACAATAAAGCACCAAGTATATTTGCGTATTCCTCCCAAAATAATAAGTGCCTTTTAAATGTGGACAAAACCCTAGCTAGGTTATCTGTCTATCTGTCTATCTGTCTATCTATCTATCTATCTATCTATCTATCTATCTATCTATCTATCTATCTATCTATCTATCTATCTATCTATCTGCCTATCTGTCTGTCTGCCTATCTGTCTGTCTGCCTATATGTCTGTCTGCCTATATGTCTTTCTGTCTATCTATCTATCTATCTATCTATCTATCTATCTATCTATCTATCTATCTATCATCTATCTATCTATCTATCTATCTATCTGCTACTATGTACAGAGCATTGTACAAATGATCAGGAAGTATAGAAAGAAATAGGACAAGGTCTTGACACTTGTATCATGGATGGAGCTACATCATATACACAAATAAGATGAAATAAAAAATACTAAATGCACAAAGGAGAGACCCTTGATAAATTTGTTATAGCCTTAAAAATGTTTACCCTCTGTCTTAGGATCAATATTGTATGTTGGTCCCAAAGTAGAAGAGCAATAAGGGTTAGGCAATGGAATTTAAGTGACTTGCCCCAAAGTCACACAGCTAGGAAGTTTCTGAGGTCAGATTTGAACCCAGGACCTTTTAATTGAGCCTGACTCTCAATCCACTGAGCCACCTACTGGCCCCTCTGTTTGACTTTTAAGCCCCTTTCAAATAGCAGAAGTGACTCCAACAGATGTTTTATTGAACAAACGGGCAGGAAGGTGCCTGATACTCTATTCTTTTTTTTTAAACCCTTACTCTCCATCTTAGAATCAATACCACATATCGGTTCTAAGGCAGATGAGCAATAAAGGCCAGGCAATGAAAGTCAAATGATTTGCCCAGAGTCACATAGCTAGGAAGTGTCTGAGGCCACATCTGAGCCAAAGACTTCCTATCTGTAAGCCTGGTTCTCAATCCACTGGGCCACCTAGCTAGGCCTATTATTATAACCTTTTGAGATTTACAAAATCTCAAAATTTCCTCAAAATAGTCCTCTGAGGCAGGTAGTCCACTTCAGCATCTGTATTTATAGGGGAGCCTCCCTGAGTCTCAGAGGGATTAGGTGACTTGCCCATGATCACCCAGCTGGGAAGTATCAGAGCCAAGAACTCTTGACCTCTAGTCCTGTGGCATTAGAATCAGGGGCCCATCAGACTGTGACTATTTTCTAACACATGAGCTCATGGCAAGCAAGAGAGAAAAAATAAATGTTACAAAGAAAACACTCACATGTTGACCTCTCCTCTTGCTATTCATAGATCTCTAAAGCAGCAGGTGCCTTCCTGCCCACCTGTTCAATAAAACATCTGTTGTATTCACTTCTGCTATTGATTCTACCCTCTGAGTTTATAGCCTTCCCCACTGCAGCTCCCTGTGTGTTTGCTCCCCAAAAGGGCTTGAACTGGAAGTTAAAATTTGTGTTACCGGAAGGCACCATTTATGCTGGACTCGCCCCAAGGAAAACTATTTGGGTTGAATGAACAGAGTTAGTTTTGGTTTTGATTCAGTCTGGCTACCACAAGTGCCCAAAGTCTGAAATGGAAGTCTCCTGGGAAAGTGGGTTCCTGGCTAGGAACTATGGGTCCATTGGTCTTGATTTTGAGTGGTTACATCAGTACACAATGTACTGGGATAATGGTAACATCTTTAAATGCTTAAAAAAGGAATCTCAATATGCATGTTGGGGGTGGGAGATGGAGTGGAATTGTCACTGTTGCTTGTGGAAATTTACAAAAGGAATTAGATAAACTGAGATGAAGCTGGGATGGTATATAGGCAGAGAGACAAGGTCATTGAAGATAGATAAAAGGAGGCAGATAGATAAAGTCCTGGGTGGGGGCACCAAGGTAAGGAAAGGGATTATAAAGTATGCTATTATCCCTCCACAGGATGGAACAGGAAAGAGGCCATGGGGTCTTACTAGGTAGTAGTGCTCTAATAGATATAGAAGCTCAAAAAAAATTCACAACGAAAAAAAAAACCAATGCTCTAATTGCAATAGAGTAGAAAGGATAAGCAGTTATTTTCAGGGAAAGAATTGTACCATATTTTTAGGGCTAGAATTCCATAGGGCATGTCAAATTTCTCCTTCTAGAAAGAATGTGAAGTTCTCAAGAATGAAAAAAATACATAGGAACAAATCATTAGGATTATGTATAAAAGAAGCTAACTAAAGATGTGGTCTCCCAGAGAGTCCATTGGCCAATTGTGTGTGTGTGTGTTTGTGTGTGTTCAGGACAGTCTTTATTTCATCAGAAGTGAAACAGACTGAGTGAATCCTGTGAAAAGAAATAGGAAAATATGGGAATTGAACTTGGAGCCACTGGGGTAACCTTTAAGAAGACACATATGGAAGATGGAAACAAAGACAGTTGCTTGAGGATGAATGCAAGAGAATGGTAGCTAATAATAATATGCTAATGAGAAGAAATTTAATCATTAGATATAAAACCTTCCATTTAGCTTCAAAGAATCAAGCTCACAAGTAGAAGTTGGGGTAGGTAAAGCTAGATGAGGTCTGGGAACAGGGGATGGTTGTGTTGTTTGTTTTTTTTTTGTCATATTCAACTCTTCGTGACCTCTTTTGGGGTTTTCTTGGCAAAGATGCTAGAGTGGCTTGCCATTTCCTTTTCCAGCTCATTTTACAGATGAGGAAACTGAAGCAAATAGGGTGAAATGACATGCTTAGGATCACACAACTAGTAAGTGTCTGATGATGAGTCTTCCTGACTCCAGGCCTGGCACTGTCCACTAATGCTACCTAACTGCTCCGGGCATTTTAGTGGATTGCAAAATCAATGAGTCAACAGTGTGGCATGGAAGTAAAAACTTCCATCTTAGGTTGAATGAAAATAATTATTTCCAGAACTAAACAGGTGATAGCCCTTGCTTAAGTATTTCTTGGAATACAATGCTTTGACTTTGGATAACAAAACTGTGTGTTGCTGAAGCTACTTACTGACTTTCCCAGAAGTCTAAAATAGTCATGGTCATATAAAAGAGAACACAAAAGAGCACCCAGTTGAGTCATGACAAGTTCTCCAAAGCCTTACTTGGTTGCTTGTTTTCAGATTCTCTGGTGCACTGTGGCCTGGTTATTAAAAAATGCCGGCCAATTTGCTGTCATCGCAATGCTAAACTCAAATACTCTTTGAGCCTTTCACCTTTATATCTTGACCATAACCTTAGGAATTTCCCTCTATCCCCATTTCTAACACTAATTGTGTTTCTGACTCTAGACCCATAGCTTGGGAGGACCTTCCTGAGCTTCTACTCCATTGGCATCTCCTTGAAGATTCCAAGGACACCTCAACTCCAGGATAAAGCATCAGAATTATGGCTTGTGGTTTATTTTATTGCTTACATTTTTCTTCCATTCTGAAAATGGAAATGTGACATTATTATGGAAGCCATACTGCAATAGCAGAGAAATATAAAGGTAGAGTGGCCAAGGATTCAGGAAGACCAGAGTTTAAATACTGCCTCAATTTCCTCATCTGTAAAATAGAGATAATAATAGCACCTACTTCTCAAGACTTTGGTGATAAAAAATGAGGCAATCTTTAAAATAAAGCACAATGAAAAACTTCAAGTGCTTTTGTCCTCTTTGGAAAGAAAGGATGAACAATAAAGACAAATGCTAAATACTACTACTACCACTTTTACCATTACTACTACTACTACCACTACCAGTACTACTATAACTCTTACTACTATTATTATTATTACTACTACTATTACTCTATTACTACCACACAAAGATTAGCTATTGTTAGTGAAAGAGATACCAGGACAGAAAACAAGACCTGCACCAAAAATTCACACCTTAAATTCATTAGCCATATGGAACTGAGGTGACTCACAAAGTCTTGAAGGATGGTTCTGAATCATGCCATATGAGAGTAGCAAATCCCCCTAAAAATACCCAATGAGGAGGGGGTGGGTTCTGTTCCAGCATTCAGGGCTTGAACAACGGTGCAATTAGCTATGTGTGTCCTTGATGAGTAATATATGCATCGCATAATTATTGTCTAACTTAAAGGAAGTGTATTATTCACTTTGCTCATTGAATTGGCCCCTTGATATTTTTTTCATAAAATTTTTTAGCTCCTGAATATTCAAAGGAAGCGGCCTATTAAAAGTTCTACTCTTCTTAAGAGCAATTCTCTTTAATTAATATGGTCTCAGAGGCATTGCGTTTAGTACAGAGTTGGCCTTCTGTATGCTTGCAAGACTTGATGAGGGAATAGCTGAGTCAAGCACCACAGAGCTGCCCAGCTCGAAGCAAAATCAAAACATTATCAGGCCTTCTAATATTTCTCCTCTCTGCTTTGGCAGTATTTCTCCAGGCAAAGTGAAAATAGCATTTGGGTACTTCATTCTCCTTTTGGACTAAAATACTCTATTATGTAGAATTATCAAGGAAAACAATGGCTCAGTGTTCTGGAGAGTTTGGGGCCCCTTGGTCCAGTGTTAGATTGATGAATAGAGAACCCCAACTAGAAGAAGCAATTTTCTTCTCTTCCCTCAGGATTTCTTTTCCTATCTGAGAATGTTTTCCATGCAAATTATAACTCATATTATTTTCTAATTTATTCTGTTCTTTACTCTGGGCCAAAAATGATTATAGCATTTTGTTTTTCAAAGATTTCTCAAGTCCCCAATTAGCAGAGTCTAGAACATATGCAGCAATAACTTAAAAGAGGAGATAATGTCAATTTAACTGACAATTTCAGAGGCTAAGGTATTGATTGGCATTCTTTGCTAATTTGCTATTTAGTATTGATTAGCAAGCTTTGTTGTTGTATTATGACTGACTCTTTGTGACTCCATTTGGGATTTTCTCATCAAAGATACTGGCATGGTTTACCATTTCCCTTTCCAGCTCATTTTACGGATGAGGAAACTGAGGCAAATAGGGTGAAGAGACTTGCCTAGGGTCATACAGCTAGTAAGTGTCTAAGACCAGATTTGAACTCAAGAAGTTGAGTTTTCCAGACTTCAGGTCCAGCACTCTCTCCATTGTGCCACCTAACTGCCCTAAGCTTTATAGAGTTATAACCCCTTTATTTTTTGCGATAGATTTCTGATCTTAGTGGCTAAAGTCAATCCAGACACCCATGATCTGAACTTCAAAGAGACAGATAATGAGAGTTCTCTGCAGTTTCCTTAATCCAGGAGTCTGCCATCAATAGCTTTGGTAAATAGAACCCCAAGGAGGCAGAACTAACCGTACTCCTTCCATGTTTGGTAGCTGGTAAAGTTATAGTATTTATGTGGTACAGTGTAAAGGATCTGGATTCACAGGCCACTTCTGATGCTTACCATCTATATGACCTTGGAAAAGTTATTTAATCTCTTTGAGTCTCAGTCTCATCATTTGTAACATGAGGGGGTTGCTCTAGATGGCTTCTGAGATTTCTTGTAGTTCTCTATGTACGATTCTATGAGTTAGATTCAAATCCTGGCTACCCTTTACTCTTTGCATGACCTTGGGCAATTGTATCTGTTTCTTGAGTCTCCATTCTTAGGATTATACTACTACAGAATTTGAAAATCAAATCATTTATTTATGGGCTTGGGATAAGATTGATTTCTATGAACTGAGAAATAATGTGACATGATCTCAAATCTTTTTTTTTTAGTGAAATAACCTTTTGGTGATAACATAAATAAATTTCCATGCTCTTTTATATTTCTATTGCTTTTCCATTTTCAATTACTTCCTTCCCTGCAGATCACAGAATTAAGGTTTCTTCCAGCTCTAAATTTATGAGCTGATGACTCCATCCCCTTTCCTCTTCAACAGGAGAGGGATCTGTCATTGTCAAAAGAAAATAGTCAAACACAAGGGAAAGAGGAATGAAGGCCAGTAGTCTGGAGCCAGTTGTCTTCTGTTATAGTCTCAGGGAAATTGAAAGCAGTGTATAAAAGATAACATTAAATTCTCACTGCTGCTGGTGATCTTCCAGGACTGGCCATCTTCTGAGAGAGGCAAAGCACACTGCAGCATCATTAGGAAACATTTCATAGACACCAGGCCATGGCAAGCTCATGAATTCAGGAGCTTCTGCTTCCTTAGTGAATTGGGGTTTCTGATCTTTTTTCTTTAGTTCAGTGTTTTCCTTCCATTAAATTTAGATCTTAGGGGATTTGTCCTGAATATGTATATCTGGAAGCCTGGGGATCTGGGAAGAATTTTCCAATGGCTGTCAGTATAAAAAGGAAATGTGATATGGGTCAATTGGGTCATAGTAACAGGAACTTGCCTTTTGGTGAGACCTGGCACCAGATCTGCTAGCTGAGCATGTGCCTACTGGAAGTGTTCCTTCACCTTAGAATTAGGGTTTGGTGAAGGAAAAAAATCATATAGTAAATATGTATTTCTAGTAGTCTCAACAGGATTCAAAATAGGTTGCAAAGATGTGATTTCTTTTCTCAGCATTGGGGACTGACCATTTCAGAATCCTTCAGTTGGAGGGTCATGTTGAAGGCTGAACAAAAGGAATGGTTGGGGGCCACACAGAGGATAGAGTGCCAGGGCTGGAATCGGGAGGTCCTGGGTTCAAATTTGGGCATGGATACTACCTAGCTGTGTGACCTTGGGCAAATCACTTAACCCCCAATGCCTAGCCCTTACTTCTCTTCTGCTTTGGAACCAATACAAAATATTGATTTTAAAACAGAAGTAAGGGTTTTAAAAGAAAAAAATGTTTCTCTGAATCTCAAGTTTGGATGATTTCATTTGATCATCATATATTATTAACTAGGTAACCCAGGTGAAGTATTGGGGGATGGTGTAAATTACATTTGTTAATATTTTAATCGGGTAAGTAGGGGTGTCACGGGAGCAGGAGTGATCTACTGACCTCTGAAACACTGCCTAGTGACCCAGCATCATGATACTTTGCTCTGGTCAATTTGATGGAAATTATTGACTCTACTGAATTATTATCTCAAGGGTCAAGAGATACGGGTAGCTGGTAAGAAACTAGTTATAGACTATTATAGAGGAAAGAAAAGGAAAGAAGAAAATGAGTCATATTTGTGGGAGGGCGGGAATGGGATGGTTTGTGGTCTCCTTGATCTAATCAGACTAGGGAGGATATTATTTATTTCTCCTCTCATGCAAAGGCAGAAATTATTGGGAGACAATGGAAAGTATGACTCTTTCCAGAGCTTAAAATGGGCCTTCTGTAAAGTAACTTACAAGAAATTCAAGATGCCATCATTATCTTGAGAATACCACGATAGAGAAATATACAGACAGTAGAAAAAGAGATGTACACAAAGAAAAAATCTTGAACTTCAAGTCAATAAGCATTTAATTAACACCTCCTGGGTACTGGACACTGGGCTCAGTGCTGGGGGATACAAAGAAAGCCAAAAAACAATGTCTGCCCTCAAAGAGCTCACAATCTAATTGGGAAGACAACATGCAAACAGCTATGCACAACAAAATATAGATAAGATAGTCTGGAGTCCCTTAGCAGAGGGATCAAGGAGAACTGGGTAAGACTACTTGTAGAAAGTAGGTCTTTAGTGGAGACTTGAAGGAAGTTAGAGAAGTCAAGAGGCAGATGTGAGGAAGGGGAAGAGTTCCAAGGATGGAGGTCAGCCAGTGAAATGCTCAGTCAGGAAAAAGAATGAATCTCATAGAGGAAATTTTGAAGGAGACTTTTGCCACCTTGAGAGTTATCTGCATCCCTGGAATAATCCATTTTTAGGACAGATTGAAAGTGTGAAGCAGGTGTCCCTGGAGTTCTCTGCTCACCGGGCTGCCCTGGGTCTCCTTTGAGGGCAGAAGCCTCCCAATGGGGCTTAATTACCTGCCTGATAGGTTTAAATGTCTCCCAAAGTAATTGTAAAATCCTTAATGATGCATGAGCATGACTTAAAATCTGTGGAGAGAAGATTCAATGGAAAACAATTACTCTGTATTTTTGGGTTTTCTAGAGAAAAGAAATGAGAGCTTTGTTGCTGTGTTGTTGGTCACCTTTTTCTTTGTTTTTTTTTTCCACACTGGCTGCCAGACTACACTTGTCATAGGTCAACATTTGACATCAACCACAATAGTTAGAGAAGCCCTCCGTGTTCAGGATAGGAATTTGACTGAGGAAAAGCTACATGAGGATAGAGCCTTTCACTTATAGAGTTTAGGACCAGATAGTTATTTTTCCTTCTCCTAACATATATGGACAAAACCAAGTTAAAATTCATTCATCCATTCAATGAACATTTATTAAAAACCTACTACATGTAGCTCTAAGGGATGCAAAGATAAGCCATGGTCTCTGTCCCTGAGGAGCTTATGCACTAATATAAGGAGATAATGACCCTCAGCAGGTCCCTTAACCTGGTTCTTCTGTTTCCTCTTATGTAAAAGGAGATGAAGAAGGAAATGGCAAACCACTCTAGTGGTTTCTTTGTTAAGAAAACCCCAATGAGGTCACCAAGAGTTGGGCATGATTGAAAATGATTGAATGAACTGGATTGAGTAGATCAGGAGAATTTGTGGAGACAATTTTCTCAAAGCATTTGCTATCTTCATAGATAAGATAGAGAGGTGTGGGCTAGATCAGGACAATTAGTTGGATTTGGATCCCTAGAAATTTGCATGAAAAGTCTGAGATCTCTAACCAAGTGCTCCAAGAATCTGTCCTCCTTCTGTACTCTTCAGTTTTCTCTCTCCCTCTCACTTTTCAGTTCAAAACCCTTTTTACTAGATTTTTGAGTCTCCTGCTAATATATATTGAGTTTTTACCCAGTCTCCATTAAACACATTCTGCTCTTGGCCAAGACCCTATCAACTGTGGCCCAAGATTCAAAATCTTATCTTCCAATCCCATCTTCTCAACCAGTCATTTGCTTCCCAAATTTATTTTCTTTCCCAAAAACCTTGCCTTCATTTGGCAACAATGAAAATAATGCCATGTAGCCCCTGATATCTTTAGCTTTTTGCCCAACAATCATTATCAGTGCTTTCTAGGTTCCTTCTTGGACAGTATCCTTGGGAATCACATCATCACCAGATGTAGGTTGGTGGTCATCTGACTCTGTAAGTCTTGGGAGGTTTTGCCTCGATGCTTTGATTTAGCTATATGTTGATTAGATCTGTTTGTCCACTGGGTGCCCAGTCCCTGGGAGATTCTGATTGGGGCTCTATTTGTTTAACATAGTCCTCTGCCTTTCCTCATGAGATGAGGCCAGTTGACTAGCTTTATTTGACAATTAGCAATTTCCTGTTGGGCACTCACTTCCTAACCTAGACCACCATTTTTCCCCCCTCTACTCATCCTTGACTCTGGTCAGCCCTCTCAGAGGCATGTTTGCCAATGCCCTAGAATTACCCTTACCTCTTCAAGTTTCCGCTGTTCCTATCTTGCTAATTCCCAGTCCTGGATAATCACCACTAATTGCCTTCTCTGCTTCCAAGTGCAGGCCATTAAGAGTATTGCTGGAAAAACACAAAACTGTTCTGATTTACTCTGGTACAAACGAATGCTCTCTGACCTTGGCTAGGGCTTTGTGGCTGCTTGGCAGTCATTTTATTTGAGCCTTCTGGCTCTGCTCAGATCATTACATGACATTTTAGGGAGTGTTCACTCTGCAACTTGAGATGACTATGATGTTCCCTTCCTTTTCTTCTTTCCTTTGATGCATGTGCCTTTAGTTATATTATGGCCAGGGAGCTAGGGGTTTTGCCACAGTTCTAGGTGAGAATTAAAGGAGGAGGCAGTTAGGTGTTCCTGTAGATAGAGGGTTGGATTTCAAGTCAAGAATATCTGAATTCAAATCCTTGCCAACGATGTGACCTTGAGAAAGTAATTTAATTGCTATCTGTCTTAGGTTCCTGAACTGTCAAATGAAGATTAAGAAACAGCACTCATCTCCCAGAGTTGTTGTGAAGATCAAATGAGATAACAAGTAAAGCACTTTGCAAGCCTTAAAGTGCTTTATAAATGCTCTTATTTTTCAGTCATATCCAACTCTTTGTGATCCCATTTGGGGTTTGCCATTTCCTTCTCTAGCTCACTTGAAGAGGCAAATAAGGCTAAGTGACTTGCCCAGAGTCATACAGCTAATGAATGAGGTCAGATGAGAACTCATGAAGATGAGTCTTTCTGATTTTTTTCCACTGCTCCACCTAGCTGCCCACAGTCTTAATACAAATTTTGTTGTTGTTCAGTCGTTTCAGTTATGTCTGCCTCTTTGTGACCTCATTTGGGATTTCCATTTATAAATGCTTCTATTCTTATTAATTTAAGTTCTACAGAATGTAAGAATGGGATTGTGCAAGGTGGATGGGACAGGAGGAGCCAGAGAAGGAGTGGCTGACAGTTGGTGACAGTTAAGACCAGAGGGAATTCTGGGAGTCTCCAGAAGAAGGAGAGGCGAGGTACTTCCCGGAGAGGACTGGAAAGAGGGAGGAGGAGAACATCTCAGCTCGGATCCAATCCTGAGGGCTTCCTGAGGATCTCTCTTTGGACATTGATACCCTGATCCCTGGTCAAAGGCATCCCATCGCTTCTCACCCGGCAAGACTCCAACCAATGAGTTAGATAAGTTTGGGGACTCCATTTTGGGAGTGATCTCTTAAGTCTCCTCCTCCCATTACCCAACCTTGCTGAGAGACCCTTTCCAGTCTAACTTGCAATTATAGACAGGGATAGAAAAGAAATAGAAATAGAATCTGAAGAAGAAGAGTCGAGGGGAGATGCTTAGAAGAGGGTTACCCAAAGGTTCCCACCCGAGTGACAGATCCCATAGAAATAGAGAAGAGAGCATCCCAAATCCCTCTGTCCTTCACCCCTTTCCCCAATCCCTATACTGATATTAATAAAAGACATTCATTAGTCAGATAGCGTTCCAGAGTGCCTGAGAGACAAGGGGGAGGGGAATCATAGCTTGGTCTGGCTGCCTCCATCTTGAAGCCAGACTACCCACTATGAAGTTGACTGACCTCCGGTGAAGCTTGTGTGAACCTCGCCCTCATTCAGAATCAGATTGGAGTCCCACATACCTCATCTTATAGGGAAGCCTTGATCCTCTACTCCTGTGGGGTGGCACAACCATCTAGGTCACCTAGTTTCAGGGTGATACTCCCTTGAAATCTCTCAGGAGTGTATATTCAGCAGGAGGGGACAGCTAGAAGAGAGTCTCACCTCATAGACTCTCTCTCTCTCCCTTCTATCATAACATTAATTACTGGCTCTGTTTATTATAAGAAATAAGGCACACAGGTTCTTTGTGCCACAGACATCTTCACAAAGGTTGATGAGAGTTCCCCGAGATATTTCTTGTTGGAAAGGGTGACTCATCCAGGCTGGTCCTCCCTCATTCTTCCCCCTTCCATTCCTCCCAAGCTGGCTCTTCTTCCGTCTAGCAGTTTCATCATTGTAGAACCACAACTCCTTTCTGGGGCTGTGCTTCTCCTTCTTCTTGGGTCCAGGCTAATCTACTTGGGACTGAATTTAGTTGAATGAGTTTGGAGTTTTCAAAAGGAATGATCCCTAAGAAACTCAGAGAAAGATAACAAAATTTTGTTTAGGCTCCTTGGTTAATATGACACCCCATTCTCTCTAGTTTCTTTCCTTTGTCTCAGCTCTATTCATGGAGCAGCAGCCAATATTGGCAGTAATGAATGATGACTTTCTAGAACACTTTGAGATTTAAACAATAATTTCTTCTTCTTCTCAGTCAACTCTTTGTGACCTCATTTGAGTTTTTCTTGGCGAAGATACTGGAATGGACCACCATTTCCTCTTCTAGCTCATTTTAAGGATGAGGAAATGGAAGCAAACAGAGTTAAGTGACTTGTCCAGTGTCACACAGATAGTAAGTGTCTGGGATCAGATTTGAACTGGGGAAGAAGAGTCTTCCTGACTCCAGGCTCATCTGGCAACCTGGTGTCCTAAGAAGACTCTTGCCTCTTGTCCCACATGATTCTGGGTGTTTAAAAGCTTGGCCTCTGTCCTAGGCTAAGTCAAGTTTGTCCAGCCAGGGAGACCAGAAACAGTGACTTCATGGGGTTAAAGTTAGGGATCAAGGAAGCAGCATGGTCTGTTAGAGACCTGAAGTGAGCCACAAACTCAGATTAGCTAGGCTATGAGACCATTATGTACCTTTTCTCTTTCCAACCTACTTTCACTATTAATAAATAATTATAAATTAATATACAGTCTCCAGAGAATTTTAATCTTAACAGGTCAAATTTGAACACAGGACCTCTCATCTCTCTAGATCAGGCTCTCAATCCACTGAGCCACCTTACTGCCCCCTGGGTAATTATTTAAGTAAATGTGTTGGAACTTGATTGTCTCCCTGTAGTGGAGTGATCCATTTCCCTTAGCAACATAAGCAGAGAACTGTTCTGCTCAAAGTAAATGTCTATACTCATTGCTTCAGGTACTCTTCCAAGCTTCCTCCCTTAGTAGATGTTTGGGTTTGAGATGCTCATGGAACACCCAGGAGGAGAAATGCAAAAGGCAGCTGTGATGTGGATCTGGAGTTCATGAGATAGACAGCTTCCATATATAAATCTGGAAGTTGTACATGAGTCTTATGGTCTTGGCTGTGCCTACCACAATGGTGAGAGAGATAGGAAGCTAAAGATGGATACTGGCTGGGTTTCTGGTAGGAACACCAGAGACTTTGGGAATTATTTACTTCAGTGTCTTTACAGGTGAAGAAACTGCCACCAAGAAGTAAAGGTGACCTTAAATAAGGTCAAGAGGTAGAACTGACTCAAAACTTTAAATCTTCTGGTTTTTTTTTTTAACAATACCCTCATAATTCTTGCACATCTCAGTATGCCTCAATTTATAGATCCATCACATTAGCTTTTATTTATATAATTTTATTTTTATACTTTCCTGCTTCAGTTTGATTCAAAGATGAAACGAGGGGAAGTCCCTAAAAATGGTTCTTAGGGATAGCATATGGGCCAAATGGAAGGGGTTATTCGTATTATAACAGTTTTTATAGTGATACAAAGGAATCCTGGAGCGTGTCTAGAATTACCTACTTGAAGGTTGGGAAATATCTTGAAAGAGATTTAAATGTTCTTGAGTTTTGCTGTATTCCAGCCTCTGGATGAGTCACTTGTTCTTCCCTGGTGGTTTAGAAGGAAGCGAGAGGAATCTAACTGGGTTTTCCCTCTTTCTTTGTAGTTGAGTTGTACAGTCCAGGGAGATTAGCTTTCTCTTTCAAATCTTTAATGATATTTCAGGTAATGGTGTTGGGTTTTGTCTAAGTGGTCTGGGAAGGGCAGGGGATGGTAGTAATAGCAATGAGATTGGTCTCAAAGATCCTAAATTTGTATTCTGACTTAGCAGCTTACCACCTGTGTGACCTTGGACCAGTTACCTCAGTACTCTGAGACTCAGTTTGCTGATCTGTAAAGTCAGGGTATGTTGTTGAACAACATGAGCTAGCTGATTGAGGCGGCTAGGTGGTAGATAGAGTACTAGACCTGGAGTCAGGAAGATCTGACCTCAAATTAGACCTTAGAAACTACATCTTGGGCAAGTCACTTAATCTCTGTCTGCCTTCCTCTTAGGTTGTCCTGGGGATCATGTGAGATATTTGAAAAGAGCTTAGCACAGTGTCTGGCACCTGGTAGGTGCTATATATATATATATAAAAGCTTATTCCTTCTCCCCTCCCCCCAAAAGATCTCTGTGATTGGGGCAGCTAGGTGGCACAGTGGATAGAGTGCCAACCCTGGAATCAGGAGGACCTGAGTTCAAATCTGGCCTCAGACTTACTAGCTATGTGTCTTTGGACAAGTCACTTAATCATGTTTGCCTTAGTTTCCTCTACTGTAAAATCAGCTGGAGAAGGAATGGCAAACTATTCTGGTTTCTTTGTCAAGAAAAGGGAACATGGAACAACTGACTGGCTCGAAATTAGAAAAGGATATGACAAGGCTATATATTGTCACCTTATTTATTTAACTTATATGCAGTGTATATCATGTGGAATTCTGGGCTGGATGAATTAAAGGCTGGAATTAAGGTCGCTAGGAGAAATATCAACAATCTCAGATATGCAAACAATACCACTCAGAGGGCAAAAAGTAAAGAATTAAGAGGCCTTCTTGATGAGCATGAAAGAAGAAAGTGTAAAAGCTGGTTTAAAATTTTATGTAAAAAAAACCCAACTAAGATCAATAGCAACTGGTCCCATTACTTCCTGGCAGACAGAGGGTGAAGAAATGAAAGGAGTATCAGCTTTATATTCTGGTGCTCAAACATCATTGCCAACAGAGACTCTAGTCATGAAATTAAAAGATGCTCCTTGGAAGGAAAGCTATGGCAAATCTGGACAGGATGCTAAAAAGCAGAGACATCATCTTGTCTCCCAAAGTTGTATAGTCAAAGCTGCGAGTTTTCCAGTAGCAGTGTATGGCTGGAAGAGCAGGACTCCAAGGAAAACAGGGCCAAAGAATCAACACTTTTGAATTATAATGGAGAAGACTTTTGAAAGTCCATTTGTCAGCAAGGAGATCAAAAATGTTAATACTTAAATTAATTCAGACCATTTATTGGAAGGTCAAATACCGAAGTTGAAGCTTAAATATTTGGCCACATAATGAGAAAATGGGATTCATAATATTGGGAAAGATTGAAGGCAAAAGAAGGGCTTGGTGGAGGATGGGATGGATAGATAGTGTTATCATGGAAGCAAGAATATGAGCTTATGAGCTTGGACAGACTTTGGGAGATAGAGGGGGTGGGGGTGGTGGGGTGGGGTGGGGGGAGAAAGAGCCAGCCCATGGGGTCACAAAGAGGCAGACATGACTGAACAACTGAACTACAATAATATAATGGTCTCTTGAAGCTCCCAACTCTCTGAACTCTGGTCTCATGTACATATCAAACTGGTCAGTCTTTCACAATTTGGCCTCTTCCTACTTTTCTAGTCATGTGCTTTATTTCCTTCCATATACTCCAATTCTCTACACTGCATGGCTTTTCATTGGATGTCCCCTGTGTGCAATGCTCTCTCCTAATCTAGGCTTACTGGCTCTCCTGGCTTCTTTCAGGTTCCAGCCCCTTCCCCCTAAAATTACCTCCTATCTATTCCTTCTCAAATTGTCTTCCCTTTTGGAATGGGAACCCCCTGAGGGCAGGACTTATATTTCTTTCTTTGTAACCCAGGATTTAGCATAATGCTTGACACATAGTAAACAATAAATACTTGTTGATTGACTTTGACAATGTCTTTATTGTGTTTTATTTTGTTTTTTAGAATTTTGGGGAGGTATATGTAAGAAATAGTCCATCTTTACTTGATTTGCTTTGGGACCACATGAGATATGACCCAATACCTAAGCTTTAAATAATTTCCTCTGGTGCTGGGATAAAAAGAGCAAAGAGAAAAGGAGCTGGACCCTCTTTTCTCTTGAAGGCCAGAGTTGAGATCTCCACTGAAGAATAACAGGGAGTCTGCTGGGTCCACCAACACTCATACTGTCAACTGTTAATATCAATTCCCTCTATTTCTGGGATATCTGAACGATTAGAATGAAAACTTCTTGAGGGCAGGCATTATTTCACTTTGTATTTCTAGCTCCTATAAGGGAGCAGTATGTTTATAAGAAATCTTTAGTTTATTTGTGTCCTTCAGTTTATTAGATATTGTGCTCCCATGTTTGATTGCTTCTGGGTCTTCCTTACCTGATGTGCTCCATTAATTGGTTCTATTTTTTAACCAGTACCTAATAGGTTTATTTTACTTATTTTATTTATTACTGCTTCATAATATAGTTTCAGATGTAGTTATATTAGATTTCTTTTATTCTTACTTTTAAAATATGCGTTGTGGAAAATTCATATTGAATTGGAATATGTTTTGAGAAACAGTTTCCTGTTGACCTCCAAGAACAATTTGATTTTAAAGTTAGAAAACAGTCTCTCCCCCAGGCTATGAAACTGGGTTTGGTCCTCCCTTCTTTTGGCTAGATCTTTGGTTTTTGCAAAGGATAACAGGGTTAAGGGCATCTCACTGGGCTGACTTTTGTTACAGGCAGAGTAGAGAGACCTGCTCCTTATTGATCTGTAAACAAGAACTCTCTTAGGTAACGAAGTCAGTCAGTTCTAGCCACCATGTTGGAAAGCATGGTGGTCTAGCCATGAGTCAAGATGTGTTGGTGTCCTCTTCCTGTGATGAAGTATTGAGGGAGAGGTGGAGGTCTGGGCCCACCTTCTCTGACTATTTTCCAAACATAGATAGATATCCTGGGGAGGGACTGGATGATGATGTCACAAGGGGTATATAAGACTTGCACCAGATGCAAGTCTTTTTTTACCCCTCTCTTCTGGCCACAATTTTGCTCTTTCTTGCCTAACCTAGTTGCCTAGCTGCTAGAGCTTATGCCTCTTTCTCTGTGCCAGCTCTCCTGATTAGTTGATCTAGTTCTTTTGTACTCTGTTAGGGAGTGAGGTGGCTGGTTAGATTTTCTTGAGTGATTATTTTAATTAGTTCTATAAAGTTACTCATAGTTTGAAAGGCAAAGTACTCAATACCATCATCCCTGGAGTGATAATCTTTCTCTATGAATCATCAAATGCCACAATCTTAAAGAACTGAAATTTTTGAGTTACTCAGGGAGCAAGGACCTGATCTGTGGTGGGTGTAAATAGGAAGCAGTGTACTAGGAATGAGGAATTGCACAGAAAGTGACAAAAAAAAATAGGAGGTAGGTGATAGGAAAGGGAACCAGGCTCTATCTGTAATAGTAGAGAGGATATCAGATGAACAGACCATTTTTTTTTGGTAACTGCACAATGTCAAGATGGGGAGGGGAAAGAGACAAGCATTTATTAAGTGCCTACTATGTGCTCTTTTCAAGTATTTCAAGATTTGGGTCAAGATGTAGGTCAAGACCTAGAAGACTGCCCTGGTTCCTCCCATGTTGGGTGAATCTCTTTGAGGGGAATTCATGGGACAATGTGGATAGGAGACCCATAATATAAGAACATGTAGAAGGAGGCAGCTAGGTTGCTCAGTGGTTAGAGTGCCAGGTTTGGAGTTGGGAAGTCCTGGGTTCAAATATGGCCTCAGACACTTCCTAGCTGTGTCACGCTGGGCAAGTCACTTAACCCCCATTGTCTAGCCCTTACAGCTTTTCTACCAATTGATTCTAAAACAGGTCAGGGTTTAAAAAAAAAAAAAGACTGTATAAAGATTGTGACTTACACCATTGGGAGTTTACAGATCCATCCAAATATTTATGTTTTCACCCAGATAAGTCAAACTGGGACTCTTTTTTTCAGAATGTCAGGTTGGGTTTCCACATATTGGCACTAAGATGTAAGCTTCTTGCTAGGACTGTTCCATTCCTTGTACTGTTGTGCCCCACACTTGGCATGGTGCAGGGCATATAGTGGGTACTTAATAAAGATTTGATTATTGATTTCCTCCTCTCTTCCACCTCCCCAATCAAGGGAATTTCTTTCTGAACCCATTACTCAACCCTTGCCTAAGACAACTAGGTGGGTTAGTGGATAAAGCACTGGGTCTGGAGTCAGGAATACAGTTCAAATCCAGCCTCAGACTAGCTATGTGGCCCGGGACAAGTCACTTAATCTCAGTTTCCTCATTTGTAAAATGGGAATAATAATAGCACTTCCTTCCAAGAGTGTTGTAGTGAGGAACAAATGAAAGAATGTTTGTAAAACGGATCTGGCATGTAGTGGGTGCCAAAGCAATGCTGAATCCCTTTCCCTCTGTTTTGAAATGTTCTCAGAAGTTACAAACCCTCCCCTTCAGATCAGTGCTAAAAAGTCAACTCGGAACTTTCAGGGCATTTTCATACCATTTCCTCCTAGCTCAAGACAATCAGGACTTGTTTACGACCCGCAGTAAAACCCACTTTTTAGTGTTCCCATAAATAACCCATTATCCACCTGATACTTTTTTCCAAAGGCCGAGAAAATCTTCGTGATGGCCATGAGCAAAGAGCTGTCACTGACATCGGGTCCAAACCTCTCAAAATGTTATTAATTATCCTGAAAGCAGCATCGAAGACAATCCAGGTGACTGCAGTTAGGAATATTAAAGAAAGCTAAGATGGGGCCTCGCGGTGTCATTGAGCTCCCAATTCTGACAAGGCACAAGGAGACCCTAATTATGCGGCAGCAGGAGTCGGAGGCGGGAGGCAGAAGATAATGAGCTCCCCAGCGGGCAGGTGCTCAGTGGCGCAGAAGGGAGCCGGGGGGAGAAGGGAGGAGGGCAGCTCTGCTCTGCGGAGGGACAGCCTGCTGGGGCCCCACTGGGAGACAGGACGTGTCCTGAAAGGGCCTCCCTCCGATAGCCGCTGCTTGCCCCCCGCCCCTCCCCCGTAGTTTCTTTTAAATCGTACCACTATATGCCCTGCGCTTTTTTTCTTAGCATTTTTAGACAGCAGGAGGCTATTTCCGCGGACGTGAAAGCGAGCAGGCGGCCCGACTACGTGGAGTCCTCGTTTAATTCGTCCTAGGAGCCAAGGGGCTCCACAGGGACGATCCAGGGCCGCCTGGTTTGGGATAGCCTTGCGCATCTCGAGGAAGGCGGGAACAGCTGGGCCGAGTCCTCATCCCTTCCATCCCTACCCACTCGCTCCCCCAGCGGCTA
>NC_058132.1:133852826-133901707 GCF_016433145.1 Gracilinanus agilis | reverse complement strand
GGGGAGGTGGGGAGGGGTGTGTGTTTACCAGGAAGCTTCTCTTTTAGCCCAGAGGATGGACTTCAGGGAACGGGGAAAGGGCACAAACCCGAGCTCTGGTGCTCTCTGCTTTATCTCAGCACATCTGGCTGCTCTTGCGGGGAGGGGGAGGCGGGAGAAAATGAGGAAGACCCCAGTGGTGCAAAATCAAACAAACAAAAGTTTGCCCTCGAACTGGCTTATTTGGGTTGGGAATGTTCGAAAGCACCTCCTACTTTAAGCGTGGACCTTTTGAAAAATAGTAGTCAATCTTAATTTAGTCTTCCCCTTCCTTCTCCACATGGTCAGTTAACAGTAGATTTGCCCTGAACTTTCTTTCTCTTTCTTTTTGAACTGATTCAACCATTCTGGAGGACAATTTGGAACTCTACCCAAAGGGCTGTCAAACTGTGATACCCTCTGATCCAGTAATACCACTACTGGGTCTGTATCCCTAATAGAGAGAAGAAAAAAGGGGGAGGGGAAGGACCTACTTGTGCAAAAATATTTATAGTAGCCCTTTTTGTGGTGGAAAAAAAAATGGAAATTGAGGGTATATCCATCGACTGGGGAATGGCTGAACAGATTATGGTATGTGATGGTGATGGAATACTATTGTGCTATAAAGAATGATGAACAGAATGATTTCAGAAAGAGCTGGAAAGACCTACACGAACTGATGTAGAGTGAAATAAGCAGAACCAGGAAAACACTGTACACAGCAACAGCAATATTGTATGATAATCAACTGTGAAAGACTTTGCTAGTTTCAGCAATAGCATGGTCCAAGACAATTCTGAAAGACTAAGGACAAAGGATGCTAACCATCTCCAGAGAAAGAACTGTTGGAGTCAAATGTGGATCATAGCATACCATCTTTGACATTAGTTTATTTATGGTTTTATTTTGGGATTTTGGTTTTATATGAGTATTCTCTCACACCAATGAACAATATGAAAACAGGTTTTACAGGATAATACAGGTATAACCCAGACCTAATTGCTTCTTATCACTGGGAAGGGAGAAGGAAGGAAGGGAGGGAGACAATTTGGACCTTATAACTTCAGAAAACTTATGTGAAAAATTATCATGTGTAATTGGTAAAATAAAATATCTCCTTAAAAATCCATGCAGATATGAAATTGTTACTCCTTTAGCACAAGCCTAACAATGCTACTTTCCTGGTCAAAAAGCTTTAGTGGTGGTTGTGGGGCAGCTAAGTGGCTCAGTGGATTGAGAGCCAAGGTTAGAGACAAGTTCTGGGATCAAATCTAGCCTCAGATACTTCCTAAATGTGTGTCCCTGGGCAAGTCATAACTAGCCCTTACTGCTCTTCTGCCTTAGAACCAATACAAAGTCTTGATCCTAAAATGGAAGGTGAGTTTAAAAAAACAACAACAAAAAAAACTTCAGTGGTTTCTTATTGTCTCCAGGAAAAAAACAGTCCTCTGGTTGGCACTTGAGCCCTTCACAATCTGGCTTCAACTTCTCTTTCCAGGATTAGTCCTGATGCACTCTATGTCCCAGCTAAACACTCTACCATACTAGGTGTTCAAAGTACATATAGTCCCTTTGCTACTATCTCTGTGCTGTCCTTTGGATTGTCCCTCATGCTTGTGTAGCAAAGCCCTGGAGACTGCTTTTGCTGGCAGGAAAAGTCTTCCGCACCTAGTTACCCAGGAGATGTAGGAACTGAGTGTCTTAAAGGGACAGCATTATCTTTCCTGTGCTCTGAAGAAGACTTATGAGTTCTGAAAGGGGCAGAGACATGGGGGCGAGGGGGAGAGACACTTGATATGAAGTTCAATAAGAAGGAGAGGCAAAAACGGAGTAGTGACTGAAGTAGGAAACTGGAGGATGAAAAGGGGGAGGAAAGATATGAGATAGAAAGAAGAAGAAGAAGAAGAAGAAGAAGAAGAAGAAGAAGAAGAAGAAGAAGAAGAAGAAGAAGAAGAAAGAGAAGAGAATGGTTGAAACTAACTAGAGAGAGGAGAATGCAGACATAAGAGGAGAGAGAAGGAAGAAAGAGATGAGAGAGAGACATAAGAAAAGAGAGAGAGAGGAGAGAGGGAAAAGAGATGAGAAAGCAGAGACATAAGAGAGGGAAGAAAGAGACGAGAGAGAGACATAAGAAGAGAGAGAGACATATGAGGAGAGAGAGAAAGAGAAATGAGGAGGCAGGGAACAGATTCAATTATTGGTATCTGGCTGAGGCCTCTGGAGTTATATGAGAAAGAATCTTTTTAAGCTTATGCTTTATAAAAGTTCTCAAAACAGGGCTTAAAAAAGGCGTGAATACAGTTTCTATTTTTCCCTGGCTGAATGAGAGATCAAAATAGCAATGGCTGTCTGGTGGGGGGTTGGGTTTCTATGCAGAAGAATTCCTACGTGAGGAGAAGCAAGGGCACTAGGGGGGTGATCTGGGAGATTCAGATAATGCCAGAGGGAAGAGAAGAGAATGGTTGGAATTGACTAGAGATATTCTTATTCCAGCAGTGTGTCCTTGGACAAGTCATTTTTCTATCACGGGGCACAGTTTCCTTAACTCTGTCACCAATGAATACATTGGATTAAATAATCTCCTATCTCTTCCAGACATGACAGTCTGTGAGTCTGACCTCAACTTTCTAGTCTCCCATGCCTTCCCTTTGCTAGATGCCTCCTAAATCCGTCTGTCATCCTGCAGACATTCCACTCTCCCTACTCTCTGTCACCCAGGCACTAGCCTCATTTTTCTCCCTTTGAAATCCTGATGCTATAGTTAACCATTTCAACATTACACAGACCTCTACTCTCAAATCTCTTGTCCTCCTTTTACTCTACTTCTCCCTCCTGCAGAAGTTTAGCTATATGCTTGAATTGGACACTGGCTTTTTTGAAATGGAGTAGAGAGAAAAGTATATAGAGGAATTATTATGATGCAAATACATTAACGACAATATTTAAAGAGGGGGAAGACCCTCTCATTCCCCCTTTGTTAGCTATTGGGAGAACCTTCTAGTTGTCTTTAGACAGCATCTTAAAGATCTCATCTTTAAGTCTTATATTCCAGGTTTCTTTGGGCTAAAATAGTGGAAAAACAAAAGGAGTTGAAGATAGAGATCTGTCCTTGATAAGCTGACAATTTTGCTAGCAAGAGAAAACTGCTGTGTGAAAAAACTAGGGAATGAAAAGGTAGTGATTAATCAAATGGCAAAGTGAGGCAGAGTGTGTAAGTGCTAGAGGAGTTCAGAGACCACAAAAATGGATGTTGCCATGGCTAGGCACTGAAGGGAGTTACTTCTTTAAGGCACTGAATAAAGGAAAAACAATCCACAAGGTACTTAGGTAGGGTATAAAGGTTTGAGAGGCATCTTGCTACTTAAAAAACATCCCCAAATTTCTTCTTCTTAAAACATCTTCATCTTAAAAAATCAATTCTGTATATTGTTTCCAAGGCAGATGAGCAGTAAGGGATAGGAAATTGGGGTTAAGTGATTTGCCTAGGGTCACACAACTAGTATAGATCTGAATCCAGGTCCTCCCAACTTCAGGTCTGGTGCTCCAACCACCATACACTTCTACCTTGCCACTTTCTAAAGGAACTCAGCGAGGTAATTTTGATTCCTTCTTAGATTCCAGTTTTTTTTGGGTGGAGGGAGGGGAGTAACTAGACAAGGAATGAATGCACACAAACTTTTAAGTTTAATCTGTCTTAATTTTTAAAAATTTTTTTATTTAATTTTTATTGTCATGCAAAACGCACTTCCATATTGGTCATTGTTGTAAGAACACACTTATACATAACCAACCCCCCCCCCCAATAAAATCACAAATACACTGATGTGAGAGATGACTCCAATAGTCTGGTAGCATTCCCTGTCAGCAGTCTTTCAGGATTGTCCCAGATCATTGCATCACTGAGAGCAGCCAAGTTTTCCCAGATAATCATCATACAATATTTAATCTGCATCATTAACAATTTCTTCAGTTGAGACAATCAAAACAATGAATCAAGTCCTAATTTGTAACATTACAGATTTTTGAAAACGGAATAATCTTAAAAGTTCACTAGAGCCAGCTCCAGGGGATCTTCATTGGAAGAGAGACAATAGAGGCAAGGAGGTCAGTTAAAAGGTTGCTACAATAGCTTAAGTGAGTCCGAATTAGGGTTATATCAGTGGGAGTAGAAATGAAGGGCCAGATATGAGAAATATTGCAGAGATAGAATCAGCAGACCTTGATTAGCAATATTAAGGAGAAAGGAACATCAAAAGTGACTCCAAATGGCCAGTCTGGATAACTGGGAGCACAGCGATTTTATCAACAAAAGATGAGGTATATTCCTTGTGTCAGGGGCAGTCCTGTCAAGAAAGTTATGGGAACATTTTAAGGGATGTCTCACTTCTTTGATTTCTTGCCCCTACCTAGATAATCTGAGTATTTCAGGGTCCTTGAGAGGGTGGTCATCAATTCCTTTTACAAGCATACAGGCTAGTAATGCCCCAAACAGAAGCATGTTTAGTTAGAAATTAAATGAAACAAATTATATTTGAATCAGAGCCCATGAAAATATACTTATATCTACCAGTATATTCACCAGTGAATGATTTTCCTTCCAAAAGTTCTATGTAGTCTCAGCCATTTTTAGGAGCCCCAATTGGTGGGAACTAGGGGATTGCTCCTATATTTAATTGCTCACTTCCAAGACTCCTCTGGTTATTTGTTCGGGGTTGCATGTCTTGCTGCTTGTGCTTTGATGAGTGGTATCAGCCATTGTTCCCCAATGTGGTCTCTGTTGTGCTCTTGCCTTGTTGCATCTGCAGCTTTTACCCCCCAAAACAGTTCTCTCTAGGTCTTATCATCGGACACCAGCTATTCAGCCCTAAGGTGAAATTTCAGAAAGGCACTTCTTTTCTTTAGTCAGGTGCCAAACAAGTGGATCACCAGGAGACTGGGGATGCCTCTTTTCACAACCATCCTTGCAATGCAAGAAAGTCTATGGTTGCTTGGCATTTTGAAATTATTTGCCACATCAGCATTTCTTTATTGACTCATCTCTAACATTTTTTTGCTTCAGATACTTAATATCTGCGTGACCCAGGGTAAGTCATTTTACACTGTATGCTTCCGTTTTCTCATCCATAAAATGAGCCAGAGAATAAAATGGCAAATCATCTCAGTATCTCTGCCAAGAAAACTCCAACTGAAAAGCGCTGAAAATTTCTTTATCCTTTTCCCACTGAACTTCCGTAGGTACCATTTATTTGAAGAAACACCATGATGGGTCATGATATTAATTGTAATTAAGATTATTGTTTGTTATTACCCTTTATTTTAGATTCATCAGACCCTAGATTTTGAGCAGGGAGAGATCTTAGGGACTATTTAATCCAACCCACTTCATTTTACAAATAAGGAAACTGAACCCTGTAGAATTTGAGTGACTTGTCCACAGTCATACAACTGATAAGTGGAAAAGACAGGATTCAAACCTAGGTCCCTTGACTCTAAATCTAGTATACTTTCTAATGTAATTTGAAGCATCTCCTTGACTCATCCCCATGAGCCTAGGAAATAGTACCTGTATGGCTCAGAGTATTCTTTTTTTAAATTTAATTTCTTTTTTCTTTTCTTTCTTTCTTTTTTTGGCTATATTTTAAGTTCTGACCTGTCTTTCTACATCTCTCCCCATCCTGGGCTAGAGAAGGCAGAATTCTTAACCCATGAAAATGCTATCCTTTCTCATGAATGTTTTCTCCAGGCTGAATTTTGTGACATTTGATGACAGCTTTCGGGACCAACTAGTAGGACTGAATAGAAAGTATGACATTGGGCAATCTTTTTCCGGAAATCTAACTTCAGTGATCCCTATCTCATAATCTCTTTCAGGAGCTGACCCGTCCTGCTGACCCCTTTGAAAGGACTGAGAGTCTTAGGGCACAGACTTAAGTGAAAACATTCATTTTGACAGCTTAAAATTACCTCTGAATCCACATTCTTCTCTCCTGCCATTCCACAGAGGTTCAACTAATGGATGGAGCCTTGGGAAAGCTAACTCATCCTGCAAAGATGAACTTTTCTCTGCCTCCTACTCATACAACAAATTGCTGTACAGGCTGTACCAGAAAAATTGACAGAGTTATTAAAGAAGAGCTGGCTGTTAAGGAAATATGAATTCAAGGCAGGCTTCTGCTTTCCCCCGAAGAGAGTTGACGGAGGTGGGTTGGAATGGTCCGGTGAGTCATAGAGAGTTAAGAGTCTTGCTCTATGGAAGGTGTTAAAAATCCAGGATGAGAATAAAGCCAGAAAGGACCCCTGCTCCTGAATTCTTAACCTGGGTGGTTTGTGACACCATATTGGGTGTGTTTGTGTGTGTTTTCCTCTGTGTGCTTGTGTACTCATTTCCCAGATGGATTTATGAACCCTTTCCCCTGCTAAAAAAAAATTGAAATAAAAATCATCAGTTTGCTTTCAAATATCAAAGGGTCTCCAATCTTGGAGAGGTTGAAGACAATGAGGAAATGAAACTTGAATGACTGTTTTTTTTTTTTTTACCCTTATCTTCTGTCTTAGAACCAATAAGAAAAACCAATAGTATTGGTTCTAGGGCAGAAGAGTAGTAAGGGCTAGGCAATGGGAGTCAAGTGACTTGTCCAGAGTCCCACAGCTAGGAAGTGTTGGAGGCTAGATTTGAATCCAGGACCTCTTGTCTCTAGGCCTGGCTCTCAATCCACTGAGCTACCTACTTGCCCTTGGCTGAATTTATTCTTGAAGCATTTCAGCATCTCACTTCAAGATTCATCCTGTTTTAAAACTCAGTTCAGAAAGCTCCAAAAACCTTTACTTACTAATTCCAGGCCATAAGGGGTTGTCCCTTCACTTTGAACTCCAAGTAGTAGTTCTCTTGTTCTGCTCAATCATAGCCAAGAACTGGGACCACAGAAGTCATCTAGCCCAACACTCTCATTTTATAAATGAGGAGACGGAGATCCAGGGAGGTGATATGGTATTTCTAAGGTCATAGCAAGGACCAGAGTCAGGATTTGAACCCAGGTCTTCCAACTCCAAATTTAATAGTCTTTCCACTATGCCATGCTGCTTAGCAACTCCTTCAAGACACTCTTGAATTCTGGTCCTTCTTAATCCCAGCCTGCCTGTTGATCTCTCTTATTCCTTTGTTTTTAATTCTTATATCATTGCTTCACTTTTTCTCATGTACTCCTATCTTGTTTTCCTAGGTAGATTTTAAGATTCATAAGAGTGATGTAGTGTTACTTACACAGGGATATTCAAACAACATTTTTTGAATGAATGAATAATGTGTGAATGAATGTGGGGGTGTTGGAGAATAGAGCAGAATAGGATGGGGTAGTAAGACTTATGCTAGATAGAGCCTTTTATTTCCATAGCATAGGAATCTTTTTTATGAGATCTTTTCTTATGAGATTTTTTAAGATATCAAAAAGGAATCTAATAATAGTAATAATAATCAGAATAATAATGCTCTTGTTGTTCAAGTGTGTCCTGTATAGTTGGAAAATCTTGAATCCCTAAAACTACATTACCCAAAATTCCTTTCTTCCATGTCAAGTGAGTTGGGGAACATTCCCTGTGTTCTCTAGCTCTCTAGTTAAATATTAGTAATTCTCTATAAATATTATACTTTGGAGATATTGAATATTAATTTTAAAATCCACAGTCTGACTCTTCATGATCCTATTTGGGGTTTTCTTGGTCGAGATTCCTTCTCCAACTCTTTTTGTAGATAAGAAAACTGAGGCTAGTTGAAGGTTCATGATTTGTCCTGAGTCACACAATTAATCTCTTGCCAGGAGCCCTGGTAGCTTGCAAGAGCATGTCCTGACCTAAATGAGCCTGACATTGGATCTTAAATCCTTGGCTTTCTCTTTGGTGTTGTGTTCCTTTCTCCAATCCTGAAATCAGAGATCCTTTTGGATCTTCCAATCTAACTAATACCTTTGGTAAGATTTGAACCTGGGACATCCTGATTGCAAATCTAGCACTCTATTCATTGTGTCCTCTAGCTGTCAGTAGGGATGCTGATTGTCAGAGGTAACAATAATAGATAACAACTTTTTCGGAGAAGAAATGAAAGATGTTGAAAGGAGTCTATGCTTTTTTGCCCTCTTGTTGGCATTAGCCAAGCTCAGGCTTTGTAGCTTATTCACCCTTACTCTAACTTATTTTTAAGATAAAAAAATTAATAAAGAAATAAATGTTTCTTTATGGGTGTTTTTTCATAATGTGGAATATTTAGCATTAAGAAAGATTCATACCACCAATGCATATCCAGTATATCTTGCAGTGTTGTCAAGGTATCAGATGTGTTGGATAAACTGACCAGAGGGAGGTGTCCAGAGGATAGACATGTATAGAAATCTGTCCTTTAAGGGACAGAATCTGTTTCCTAGTTGGAAGGAGCTCAAAGGAGTTGATAGGAAGTTGACAGGAGGGCAAAGAGCTATCTGTAGGGATTAGGAGAATTGGCTTTTGGGGAGGGGACTGGGTTCATGACAGGTTTAATTCACTACCCTAGTGAATTCATTGGAAAATCTAGGTCCAGAGGATTCAATCTATATCGAAAGACATTTTCTACCTCAGTTGATCATGCAAAAACATCTATTTTATTCAACACTGCTTAAGAATGAGGCAGTTCACATCAGCACATTTTTTAGTGTTAACAGTAAACATCCCATGGCTCATGTTCAGAAATAAGTCTGTTTCCTAGTCACTTGTTACACATGAGCTCTGTTTGGAGATATCCCATAGTATTCTGGGCACATTCCCTGATCACTTCCTGAAATGCAGATGCTTTCGTTTCTTGATAAAGGCATTGACTGGTCTTGATGTGCGCCATCTTCTTGTTGGCAGAAGGGAACAATGTCAAAGAAAGCTGGCTACTGAGCAACAAGTTTCCCAGTTGGTTGACTTTTAAGGGAGAGATGACTTCCACTCTTACTCTCTTCTTCCTTTGGAAGGTGTGGTGTGGAGATTCTCTTTTAGACATTCCATGAGGGCAGGGAAAAGGAATCCCATCTCTTATCAGCAGCTCTGGTAGCTGCTCCAACATGACAGCAATAGTATGTGCTGACCCAGTAGAGTCCAAAATCAGACCTTAAATCTATGGCTTTCTCTTCGGTATTGTGTTCCTTTCTCCAGTTCTAAGACCAGAGGTCCTCTTGGATCCTTCAATCTAATAATGATCTCATGAATTGGATGTTTTCAACTCTTTTGAGATCAAGAAGTCAGGAACTCCTGGGTTTGGGGTGTTTATTGCCCAGTAAGAGGAACTCTTGCTCTTCCTGCTTCCTCTGAAGCAACTTTTCAGAGGAGATGAGCACTGCCAGGAGGATGAGATCAAGGTCTCATCAGAAGATATCATTGTTAATTAAATTGCTTGGGAAGTGTAGAGATAAGATGAAGATGAAGGTAGAATGCCAGTTAAGTGGTCCAATATAGTATTTCACTCTTAAACATTTTAAATACTAATCTCCTGGAAGAAATTAATAGAAGTTATGTATTACTTTTTAATATTTTAATCATTTGTCAGTGAATGCTTCTGAGACTTTTGTATTTTAAGTATTTATTTTATGGTGGAGGAAATAAATAGCTACCCTATATGTGATCTCTTCTGTATGTTAAGTACATTTCTATAAAGGACTCTGCCAATTCCTTTTAGGGTCTGCATGACTAGCACCTTTTTTTTTGGTCACACAACTGTTTGATAATATCTTTTATGTTTCTCCTGGGTAATTACTCATTGGTAATAAGTTGATGCCAACTCACACTCATCACAAGCCTTTCCATGGCTCTTTGGGAATTTCATCATTTGTATCCTTAAAACATCATCAAAAGACTATTCATATTTTAAAAAATTATTTTTATTTCAAGAAGCCTGTAATAACTAAAAGTATTATTCAAATTTCCAAAAGCAATCTAGCCTATTCTATTCCTCCTATTCAATTTGGAGGTAAATTCATTATTTATTTACAGTATTGATACTGATGGACAAAGAGAAGTACTTTTGGATCAGCGCTGTGGGTTTTCTGTTCAACTATACATCCATAGTCTAGATGGTAGACAATCTTCATCCATTTGCTTTTTGTTTGTGTTTTTCCTCGATAGTTATTGGATTGAATTCTTTTGAATGATTATGGATTTCATTTAGAGAGCTTTAACATGTTTGGGGCTTGATTTAATCAACACAATGTTATTGACAAACAAGAGCATTCAGGGAATTTCTCTCTCTACAGGGAATAACTTCATTTGGATTTGCATTGGACATCCTCCATGACAGTGGTAAATACTTTTGGCAACCATTCCTCTCCTTTTATATTGCACCTGAAATTAGCCATTGATGGTCACTGAATAATGTTATTTCTATTAACACAGCTTTCAGGGAATCTTAGATGATTGTAATATATGCATGTAACATATGCAGACACTTTGGAGAAGAGCTTTTATAGGGACATTTTGCTTTACTGAATCAAATGCCTTTTTTAAAAAAAATTGCCTTCCATCTTAGAATCAATACTGTGTATTGTTTCCAAGGCAGAAGAGCGGTAAGGGCTAGGCAATGGGGGTTAAGTGACTTGCCCAGGGTCACACAGCTAGGAAATATCTGAGGCCAGATTTGAATCCAGGAACTCCTGTCTCTAGGCCTGGCTCTCAATCCACTGAGCCACCTAGCTGGTCTCAATCAAATGCTTTTAAATAATTAAACAATATTAATATATTTTGTTTTGGTACAATAGATACTTCCTCACAAATATTTGAAAAAACTCTCTTGAACATACATTGCTCACAAAATGATTAATTTATCAAATTTGAACTGAAGAATGCTTTCTTTGATTTTTGCCAGTATGGTACTAACATAAAATGTTCTTTGTAGTCAACAAAAAATAAGTACAGTGTGATATTTTTTATTCTTGCTTAACTATAAAGATATGGTTTCTTGTAGAGTATCACTTGCAGAAGCCTGCCTTCTCCTATATTCAGCATGTTACATCAATACGTGTAAATTATTTTCATGAAGATTTTGTAGAAATGATAAAATAAGAATATGGGTCGATAGTTATTGACATTTGGCAGCAATGATAGAGAAACAGATTTAAGTGGATGCAGGAAAAAAAGCTATTTATAATTTAGATCTTTACAACAATAGTGCAACGGACCACTTTGGGAAGTAGGCGAGGTCTCCAAGTATAGGCTAGATGGCTGTGTCAGGTGTGTTACAGAGTGAATTATTGTTCACATAAAAGTTGTACTAGACGGTCTCTTCTTGCTATATCTTGTGATATTCCACAATACCATGTAATTTTTTGAAATATTATATCTATGTTTTCATCCATGTTTTTGAGGTCAGCGTTGAACAGAACAAGTCCAAAACAAAACCCTAAGGTAATCGCCATCCCTGTAGGTCAACATCAATCAATCCTCTGGATACAATTTTATATCCAATTAACTCTACTTTCATCCAGTTCATATCTCAATCTTGTCCATAAGGATTTCATGAGAGACTTTGCTGAATATTTTGGTAAAAACCAAGCATTTTATAGTTGCCCTCTGAGGTTACAATTTTTCAAGCAATGTGGTGTCTTGTGTGTAGTTGGAATTTTGTACCCCAGGACTAAATTCCCCAGAATTCCTCTAGTATTTCTCAGAATTCCTTTCCTCTCTCCCCTACATTGCATCCTCACATTTTGTTTGTAAGTTGGCTGTAACCATGCCTTTTTGCTCTCTTCTCTCCCACGGTAGCTGGGTTAGCTCCCTCTTTACTCTAGCATTTTATTTTCCTTGACTTCAAGTGATTATTAATAACTCTTATTAAATATAATACTTAGAGATACTGTATATTAATTTTTTAAGCTTACACATGGAAAGGGTGCTGAATGTGGAGTTGGGGGCTAGGGTTGAAATCCTGGTTTTCCCACTCACTCTATGTGTGAACCTGGGTCAGCCCTTTCACTTCTGTGGCTCTCAGTTTCCTCTCCTAGCTGAACCCCAAGGTTCCTGCTTATTTTGTGAGTTAGTCCTGTTTGGCTCTTCATGATCCCATTCGGGGTTTTCTTGGCAAAGAGTTTCATTCAAAGTTCAGCTACAATTATATTGTGATAGTAATAGTAATACTAATAGATAACATTTAGTGAAGAGCTTTACATTTATTATCTCATTTGGTCTTCATAACAACACTAGGAGGTAGGTACTATTATTATCCCCATTTTACAAAGAAGGAAACTGAGGCAAATAGAGGTTCAGTGATTTGCAGAGGGTTAGACAGCTAGTGTCTGAGGCCAGTTTGATCTGAAATCTTCCTGATTCCTGGCTCTGTACCACTTAGCTGCCTCTAAGATCTCTGTAGCCAGTGGTGAATAATAGCATTCTAAATTTTAAAAGGCCCTAAGTACATAAAACTACAATTTAGTATGGTCGTTATGTGATGAGTGAGAGCCCCATCCTTAAAGCATCCCAGTAGGTCCTGCTTAGCTCCAACCCATGTGAAAGTTTGGTTAGTCTGCTTCTGGACCTGGGTAATAGAGGGGTCCTTCTTCCAGTTTTAGTGTATATCCATGTATCTTCTATTTCCTGTTGGCTAATACATGATGATGGAAATTTTTCTTTAAATTAAATAAATCTTTAAATTAGCTTGTGTGCACACAAAAAAGTCAGGCCAATAATCTTTTGTTCTCTTCCATGGCAGATTTTGAATGAGGTTGAAGAATTTTGGACCTTAATGTAGGGGGGGAAACATTGAGCCCTATGTCCCATTTGGCTACTATGCATCTATGAACTTCTAGTGCCTCTCTTTCTTTTGTCTCATACTTATTTTTTCCTGACCTTAGGTGAATTAGTATTCAGGGATAGAGCAGACCTGGTGATGTTCTTGTGAGCTTCAAAAAGTCAGAAGAGCCATTATTGGGCCAGCAACTGGATCTGGTAGCAGAATTTGCTGGTGACACCAGAAGTGAGGTCCAGTGAATTACCTACTTGACCCAGGCCAGCAGTAAATGGACCTGGCAGCAAAAACATTAGGGCCTATAAGCAAGGAAGCAACTTATCATTGTCCAAATGAACTTGTTAGGGACTTTGCAAAGGGAGAAAAGGCTATTCATTCAGGTATAGGAGATGCTCCTCAGCCTCTGTGTTCACTGTATATGTATTTTCCTACTTTTGTGAATTGAGTTTGAATCTTCTCTTTCCATGGACTTTGTCTACGTGCACTAGAAAGAGTGTGCTCTGGGTGAGGGGGCACTTTCAGTTTGAGCCCACTCTCTTGAGAGACTGAAGAGGGGAAATGATGCACCCTCCTCCCATTTTGGTTTTTGTACTTATATCTTTAGGATGTCCTTTCTGAAAGACTAATTGAAATCAAGTGGTTGATTGATATTGGAGAGATATTAATTGGTTGACATCAATATGGCGGTGAACACACTGAGTGAGGGCTCTGGAAGATCATATTAGAAATTCCAATTCCCAAGGGTTACCCCTAGAACTCTGAGGAGAGTAATCAACTCCTTCTCTCTAACCTGAACCACCAGTTCAAGAAGGTTTTGACATAGAGTTTAAGATATGGGCATGATGGTGTTTCAGTTGGCTAATTAGTAACTAATTAATTGTGGTGTCTTATTTAAGGAGAATAAATGAATGAGATAAAGACCTCAAGAAAGAATTTGAAAATTAATTGAAGTCTTGTCACAATAAAAGGGTCTAAACCAAGAATAATTCCTATCTGAATAGGATATTGATTTCAGTGGTTATGGGGAAGATATAGGAGATCATATACTTTAAGATGAGAAATTTCCCTTGTACTTACTATGTACAATGTGACTACTATAAGATTATGTAAAATCTAGCATTGGTATTGATCAAGAACAATTATATTGGTAAAAATGGTATGCAAAGTAGTACAGGTGCATACTATCTTATATTATATGAATGAACTAAATGGAATGGCCAATAGAATTTTACATTGACAGAGTATTGCTCAATAAAATATAAAGGACTTTTCCCTAGATTGTTACAGAAATGAGTATTTAATGAGAATTTACAAGGTTATGGACTTTGGAGAAATTTTCTAACTAAATTTGAACATGAAAATTTAACAAAAATGTCTTCTATAAATTGAGAATATAATTCTTAACCATAGTCCTAATGGTATAACACAAAAAATCCATAGAAATAGGAAGGAATTAAGTTATAAATCAGTACCTTTCCCAGGATCCCATGGAGATGGAGTTGTTATGGACTATTAGCTTCACATCTAGTAGAGAGAATCAGACAGACAAACAGATAGATATCTTCCTTTATTCATTTGTATCAGCCATTGATGATTTCTTTTTTTTTTAAATATTGTTCTCAGTCAGCAAACAAGCATTTATTAAGTACCTGCTATGTACCAGACACTGTGCTAAGCTCTGGAAATATAAGGAATGGTAAAAATAATCCTGTCATCAAATTGTTTCCAATATAATGGGGGAGAAACAAGATGCAAACAACTACATATAAAAAAATACACACACACACAGAGATTTAAAGATAATCTCAGAGGGAAGGTACTAAGATTAAAAGGGATGGGAAAGGCTTCTGTACAAGCAGCCAGGAGGCAGAGATGAAGGGAAAAGTTCCAGGTATGGAGGACAGCCAGGGAAGGAAAGATATTTGCTTCTAACAATATTTACAGAACTTAGTACAGTTCCAGGAACTCAAGGGATCCCGATTAAATATTAATTGGTTCAGATGATGAAAAATAATCAATTGTAATATTATATTTGTTTTGATTTTTTTACCCATTCCATATAAAAATCTCAAGGCTGCATTACAATGAGAATCTTTCTATAGCAAAGATTTCCCAGCACCAGGTGATTATTTCAGTAAATATCTAGTGCTGCCAATTTTTAGTAAGGCCAGAGTATTTGTTCAGTCAGTCAATCCCTTGGATATCCTTGTAATTTTTTATTTAATGTATATTCTTTAGTGTGCTGGAACAATAATAGTAGCTGACATTTATAAAGTCCTTTTCCCTTGTCTTATTTGACCCTCAGACCAACTCTGTATGCAGGCAGAATAAATATTATTCCTTTTCATATGTAAGAAAGCTAAAATGAACAGAGGTTAAATTATTTGCATAAGGTCATGAAACTTGGTAAGAGATTTAGAACCAGAAACTGGGTCTTCTCATTCTAAATCCAGTAATTTTTCTCTACCAATTAGTAAATCAGTAAGTAAACAGCTATTAAGCAACTACTGCATTCCAAGCAGTATGCTAAATGTTGGGGTATACAAAGAAAGTGTAAGGGTTAAATTTAATGGTTGGACAATAATTTTATGAAATGATATGGTCACTAATATTTATTATATATCGAGTCAGAAATATACAAATAAATACAAATAGAGAAGAAATTTGTATATTGTATATACAAATATATACAAGTAGAGAAGAAACAATAAAAAGAGAAATGTGAAGGAGTTAGAGAGGTTATCTATCCTATCTTAATCCAGGCAGAGATTAATTAGCTCTCAACCAAGATGGAAGCTCATCTCTCCAGAAACTAGGAAAGGAGTCAGCCTTTCACTCACCCACCGAAGTAGTCCAGGAGTCAGAGTTCAAGTAGAAGCCAAGCTCCAAGCCCAAGCTCTAAGCTGCAGTCTCCAGCTAAGTTCCCTCAAAGACTCTCTCTAGTCAGGAGACTATTTCCACAAGACTGACTCAAGTGAAAGATTCATGGCTTTTATGGTGCTAGCACTGCCCAGGGGGCAGTGTTTGTGGGAACAGTTCTCACCTTCTTTAGGGGTAAACTCTTATCAAAGGCCTCTGAAGGGATCAACTCTGATAATAGGATTCACAAGTTCCTGGAGTTGTCACCCTTTGTAGTAAGTGACTTGAAACTCTTCCATCTAGTTCAAGCTTTTGTTGGTTCAATCCAAAAGTGGACAAAGGAGAATTAATCCTTTCTTCACAATCTAGTGAGGTACTAAGTAGGGGTACTTAAGTCATTGTTTAAAGAAGTGCTAACTCAAAATAAAGCACAGGAAATAAAGAATTCCCTTTTACAAGTGTAAACTCAGAAAAGAGAACAAAAAATTCCCTTTCACAATAGGCAAAAAAAAAGTCTCAGCTCTCAAGGAAGTCTATTAGAGATATGGCATGCTAACAACTATGTATAAATAATTTTATATGGAGCATAAATTGGAGATAATTAATGAGGGAGAGCATTAACATGAAAGGGGATCAGGAAAGGCTTCTTGTAGAAGGTGGAATTTAAGCTGAGATTTTATTGGAAACCAAGAAAACCAAGAGGTGAAAACAATGGAGAGCATTCCAAGATGGCAATCAGACAAAGGAAATTGCCAGGGTTGGGAGATGGAATGTTAGGAGCAGCAAGGGTACCAGTGTCACTGGTACAAGCCACTTGTACAAGAATCAAGTGTCACTGGTAGAGTAGAAGAACAATGTGTAAAAAAGACTAGAAATGTAGGGAGAAGCCAAGTTATGAAGGGTTTTAAAAGCCAAACAGAGGCTTTAAATTTGATCCTGGAGGTGACAGGGAGCTACTGGAGTTTATTGATTGGGGAGGGTGATAGGATCAAACCTGTGCTTAAAAGGAAGATCATTTTGACAGCTGAGTAAATGAAAGATTGGAGTGGGTAAAGACTTGTGGCAGAGAGACCATCCAGCAAGTTATTGTAATAGTTTGAGAGTGAGTTAATAAGGGCTTGCATCAAGATGGTGGCAGTTCTAATGAAAGGTTTATGGGTATGTGTGTGTGCAGGCTATTATACCTTCCCTTCTGGACAGCTAGAAGGCAATGAAAAATCAACCTATAATTCTGCTAGGAAGCCTCTTGCCAGTGATATCCTTTTAAACTCATGTGATTTTATGATTCTCTGATGGGGTACTTAAACCATATGGACATTTTCTGAATGTATCATTGTGCCAAATACAGAAGGGCCAGTCAATTCTTTACTTTTCTTATGGCCAGTTTCATCTTTCAGCGTACAAGTAGAGGAAGCAGTGACCAGAATCACTGCCTAGCCTTGGGACAAAGTGACTGTCCCTGTCATCTTTGGTGTTCATAGATTAAAAGTTAGAAAAGGTTAAAAGTTTAGAGATTATTCAGTTCGGTTCACTCCTTTATTACTTCCCTCTGCCATTTGTAGACATTGAGGACTAGAGGGATAAAATGATTTGCCTTAATCAGGAATAATAATAATAAGGATGATGATACTCCTACTACTACTACTAATACACTAATAAAAATATATTTTAGGCTTTAGGAAAACTTATCCAAACAAAATTAGAAAAGAGTTGGGTTTGCCATAGGTTTTAAAAAAAAGATTGGAGGTAGATAAGTAGCTCAGTGGATTGAGAGTCAGGCCTAGAGACAGGAAGTTCTTTACACAATCAACCTATCCCGTTTTCTAGTCATTTATGCCCTTGATTTTTTGTTTTGTGACATAATAATCTATGAAAAATATAAAAGTAACAGAAAGAAATTTGTGTTTTGTTGTTTTGATCAAAGCAAGAAGAAAAACAAGGATTGGCTGGGACTACTGCTTAGAGACAGGAAAAATAAAGAATGAAAAATTATTTTACTTCTCATTTGTCTTTGGCAACAAGAATAAACTTCATCTTGGAAAGGATAATAAAATATGCTAAATAGAATGAACTGAAGCTCTAAATAAATGAGGCAATAACAAGAGATCATCTAAATGCTTTAAATGAATTTATTTTTCCAGGTCCAAATCATTTGCATTCTAGGGAACTACAAGAATGTACAATTTCATTGTTCTTAATAATTTAGAGATCACAAAAATAGAGAGGTACTTAAAACTAGAGATGAACAAATGATGTTCTAATTTCCAAAAAGGATCATAAGATGTATACTGAAAACAGTGGGTTTCATCTTATTGCTGGGAAAATGCCAATAGATTATTAAAGAGATGATGTGTGAGCATTTAGAGGAAGAAATGGTGGGCACTGGGGGCCAGGATAAATTCACTAAGAATAAGTGCTGCCAATCTTACCCTCATTTTGATATTTTGATAGTTACTGGACTAGTACACCGAAAGGATACTTTGATTCAGGCATTATGTGTGACAAAATTTGTAGTAATATCCTTGTGGACATGGAGAAATGTGGTCGTGATATTAATACAATTAGCTGAATTCATAGTTGGTAGAACAACTGTGCTTAATTAGTGTGCATCAAAATGAAAGGAGCTATTTATCATTGAAAAGGATTTTGTCTTTGTTCAATGACTTAGATGAAGGTGGAGAAGAGATCTTCATCAAATTTGAAAGCAGCATAAACTTGGAAGAATTTGCTAATGTGATAGATTATGTTCAAATATTTCATTATGAAGGAAAACAAGATCAAATTTAGAGATAGAAGGGAAAGTCCCCTACTCAAATTCCATGCTGATGCTTAATCATGGTGTAGTGATGACTTGATTGGAAGAATATGCCATCAGAGGACAAGCACAGGCAGGTCTCATCAAGCTAAAAAGACTGCAAGGATATGCCTAAGAATGGAATGCATGTCAGTCATCAGAGGATGGGGAAGCTAAGCTCAGAGACAGACTGCCAGAAACCCAGGGCCAGACCCAAGGTGATAATTTCACCCCCCTTCCCATTTCTGCAATTTATGAAGATTATTAAGAAAGACATTTGAGATAGTGCAGTCTGTATCTGTGGAGAGAGTATCCACAATGTTGAAATTGTGAATTCTTAGAATATTGACATCAGCAAATGAAAGACTGTGGATTTAAATCAGACATTAAGAACAGAGTGTTCAAGAACAAAATGGGAGAGATCTGGCTTTAATGTGGAAAAAATACTTAAGGGTTTTTAAGTTTAGAAGAAACTCATTATGAGCCAAAAGTGAGATGGCAAATGAAATCTTGCTTTGATGATTTAATGGATCCCATGGTCTCACTGATACCTGCTTCAACAGGGAAGATTACACTCTTGTCATTCCTTCTGTGTAATTCTTTTCCATTTACTTCCACAAATCTTACATTGAGGATCTACCCAATGTGTTGAATATATTCCATCTTTTAGTATTTTATGGTACTAGTTAGAACAGAGTCCAGGCTGTCCTTTGCTCTTGCATGACTCATACATGCCTTTGATGATGTCATTTTGTCATCATATAGTATATCACTTGTTTTGATCTCTACATATCTTTCTGTTGTTCTTTGGGTCAACTACAATTTTTATTCTTTGATCTTCTTTTTGATTTGCAGCCATATACCAGAATGAAAGGAATTCTGGTTTTGAAAAGCTAGGCTTTTGGGGCACTCGAAAGCAACACAATCTAACTTTCTCTCCTCTTCTTATTTAGTTCTGGGTCTAACTCCTTGTCCATGTGTGGTGCTTGTCCAAGATAATCTTAGACTCTATGCTAAGTAAGCTCTCTACGTCAAGGGAGATAATAGCTTTGTTCTATTCTACATTGGTCAGGGTGAATCTCTCTATTGTGTTCAGTTAGCTAAATGGAAGACAAATAGAATGGTTGAATGACCCGAGAACCATGTCATATATGGAACAATAGAGGAAACTGAGGAAAGCTTGGAAAAGGGAGGATAATAGCTATCTTTAGGTTTTTAAAAGACAGAACAGGGAGTTGACATTCTGTGGAAGAGGGAATAGATTTGTTTCAAGTTGTTCCAAAAAGTAGAATTAGGATGGCTTTGTGATAAGACAGATGTTCAGTCATTTCAGTCATGTCCGATTTTTCCTGATCCTTTTTGGGGTTTTCTTGGCAGAAAGACTGCAGCCATTTGCCATTTCCTTGTTCACCTTGTTTTCCAGATGAGGAAACTGAAGCAAATAGGGCTAATTAAGTGACTTGTCCAGGATCACACATCTAGTAAATGTCTGAAACCGGATGAACTCAGTAAGGTATTTTCCTGATTCCAAAGTCAGTGCATTATCCGTTATACCAATAATACTTTGTGTTCTAACTTCACACTGACTAAAAAAAACAAGAACAAAAAAAACCTCTGACCTTCCATCTTAGAATCAATACTAAGTATTGGTTCTAAGACCAAAGAGTGGTAAGGGCTAGGCAACTGGAGTTAAATGAGTTGCTCAGAGTCACACAGATAGGACACATTTGAATTCAGAATTTCTCATCTTTAGGTCTAGCTCTCTATCCATCGAGCTCTTTCCAACAGCCTTCTAACAAATTTTTTTCTGCCTCTCCTAATCCAAAACACACTGAGATGGATAATGCTGCATTCTTTCTTTCTTTTTTTTTTTTTTCAATCCACTGTGGGCAGAAATTGCACCTTTTTTTTTTTCAATACTCCTCTGATCTAAACATTGTTTTAAAATTCTTTTTGTTGTCCTTGGTACTCTTCACTGACCTCAGGTCATTCTAAACCTTAGGACCCCATATAGTATCCTTAGAGATCCATGCTCCTCTTTTGTATTTATTCTGTTGCTTGCCCTTGCTCACATACATGCTTTTTTTTTTTTTAACTCTTAACTTCTGTGTATTGTCTCATAGGTGGAAGAGTGGTAAGGGTGGGCAATGGGGGGTCAAGTGACTTGCCCAGGGTCACACAGCTGGGAAGTGTCTGAGGCTGGATTTGAACCTAGGACCTCCCGTCTGTAGGCCTGACTCTCAATCCACTGAGCTACCCAGCTGCCCCCTCACATACATGCTTTTAAAATATCTAAACTGGCCATTGAGTTTCCTGTTACTCAAATCAGCATCTTAAAAAAGCCATCCAGCTTTTTTTAAACATGAGAATTATTTATATTTACATTTTAAGAATTTCATTTTTTAAATTTTACCCACAGAGGATCTTTTATCCCATTTTTAGATTTTAGCCATTTCACAGGCTCTAACCAGAGGTTAAGCCTCTTTTGGTTAAAATCAACAATTCCAATAGTATGTATATATTATCATCCTTTCCTGTTGCTCTTTAAAGTGATATATGTTTATTCCAAAAAAAAAAGAATTTCAAATTTCATTTTTTAAAATCAATTATATGTAATAACAAATGTCCTAAGTTATATGATGCAAATTGTCTCCCTACCTCCTTCCCTCCCTGTCCTGGAGATGGCAAGCAATACAATCTGCGTTATACTTGTATTATCATGCAAAATCTATTTCCATATTGTTCATTTTTGTAAGAGAATAATCAGATAAAACCCATCCAACTCTAACTGACTTCCCTTATAGGATACTACTGTATGGGCACCTCCCTAATGTTTCTCTGTACTCTCAATATCTGCTTTTCCTATAGGTTAATCCTGCCAAGATTTCCTCTCCCTCTGAATTCCGACATGGAAGGTATTCACTCTACCTCCAAGGTTTCCATTATTTCTGTAACATAGGATTGACCTAAAGGGGCTCAATTCTTTGAGCATGCTCAATAGGTTAAATTATAAGCTCTTTGGCAGCAGGAATTGTCTTTTTTTTAATTGAAAAATTTTATTTAATCAATTGATTTAGAATATTTTTCCATGGTTCCATGATTCATGATCTTTCCCTTCCTCCCACCCCCACCCCCATAGCCAATGAGTAATTCCACTGGGTTTTACATATGTCATTGATCAAGACTTATTTCTATATTATTGATATTTGCACTAGGGTGAACATTTAGAGTTTACATCCCCAATCATATCCCCATCAATCCAAGCAGTTGCTTTTCTTCTGTGTTTCTACTCCCACAATTCTTCCTCTGAATGTGGATAGTGTTCTTTCTCATGAGTCCCTCAGAATTGTCCTGGATTCTTGCATTGCTGCTAGTAGAGAAGTCCATTATGTTCGATTGTGCCACAGTGTATCTGTCTCTGTGTACAATGTTCTCCTGGTTCTGCTCCTTTCACTCTGCATCAAAGGAACTGTCTTTTGCTTCTTTTGTAACTCCACTGCTTAGCACAGTGCCTGGTACATAGTAGGGATTGCTTTCAACCCCTCTGGAACTGCTTCTAGAAATGCATAAAGGAGGTTCTGTGTCCTCCACTTTAGAGCCTCTATGGGTGACTGTTTCCTCTTGTCTTACTGTGAGGTGATAAAAAACCATTTTAATTGGCTACTGAAGCATAACTGAATGCCCATTCAAAAGGTTTCATTAGAAGAATTTGATGTCTCTCTGGTGGCTTTTGAGTGAGGGTGTACAAGGACAGTAAAGCCTTGGGGTAGGGGTGGGGGTGTCCTCCCCAACCCCATCACCATGTAGCCTCAGACATATGGCGCTTGGAGTTCTTATGTTTTTATGTCAAGTAAAAGGAAGTTGTAGATGGGATGACCCAAGTAGCTTTATGAGAGATCCAGGGATGACCGTCCATGGCAGAGAATGACAAGGATGCCAATCTGGATGAGGAACCAGCACAGCAGCCATGGGGTGACCGAATGACCCAGCCCAGTACTGAATACCAGGAAGCCAAGACATTGGGTCCTAAAGCAAGGCAGCTGCATTCACAAGTGAGTTCTATAGAAGGGTTGTTTGTAGTAACCACTTTAACTTTGAACCCCTTTCTGCAGGGAGAGTGCCCCACTTTAAAGGGACTTAATTGGACTACTATTCATCCTCAGTAAATATCTCTTTGACAAAGTTAATTGATGTTGGTTGCTTATTGATGTTACTGGGGAGATATTATTTTGACCCAATTAAATGATTCGGGGATCAATCCATGAATAAACATTTAATAATATAAATAACAAAATTAATCAATTGATTATTATAATTTATAATAATTACATGCCAAGCATAGTGCCAAGTGCTGAGGATACAAAAAGAGGAAAAAGAGATAGTCCCTGCACTTAAGGAACTTAAAATTTAACAAGGGTGACAATAAGCAAACAAATCTATGTGAAGTGAGTGACAGACAGGAAAAATAGGAAATAACTCAGAGGAAAGGCACTAGAATTAAGAGGGTTTAGAGAAAGTTTCCAGTAAAAAAAGAAATTTTGGTTGGGACTTTAAGCAAGATAGGACAGTCAGTAGATGGAAAGGATGAGGGAGAACATTTCAGGCATAAGAAACAGTCAGAGAAAATGCCCAGAGGCAAGAGATGATGAATCTCCTTAGTAAAACAGCCAGGAAGCCAGTGTCACCAGATTAAAGGGTATTTGTTGGAGAAGGTGTAAGAAGACTGGAAAAGCGGGAGGGGGGACAGGTTATGAGGAGTTTAACTGCATTGGAAAATGGTACTGAGTTGATAATGTTGGGAGGAACAGACCAGATAGGAGCTGAAGCTAGTAGGATTAGGGAGACTTTCTCAACTCCTTGGGGGTACCCTTAGACCTGAGAAGCAACAGTTAAGTTAAAAAGGTAGCTCCAGAGTTTATATAAGGATTACCCATATTTTAGCAACAGGTTTCTATTGACAATAGTAGTTTATAATAATATATAATAGTACTTTATAATAATAATAATATAACAAGTTTTGCAGAGTACTTTGTATATGTTATTTCATTAGATCTTCTGCAACAAACCTGTGAGGTAAAAATGATTATTTTCCTTTTACAGATGAGGAAACTGAGGTTAAGAAACTTCCCCCAAATTTCCCTTAGCTAGTTTCTTAGAGCAAGATTTGAATTCAGGTCTTCTAGACTCCAAGTTTACTTTATCTCCTACACCAACTAGATGCCCTGATTGTTGGTCAAAATCAAGTTCAGCATTTTATTTCCCCTTGTTACTTTTCTCTTCCTTTTGATAAACTAAATTTTCTTTAAGATAAGCCAAGAATTTGTTTCTTCTAGGCCTTTTTCTCCCCCTCTTCTATTCTGTCTCTTTGGGGGATCTCATGATCTCTCATAGTTTCAATTATCATCCCATCATAGATAGTCCCTGATTTATGTATGCAGCCTTAATCCCATTTCCTAAGTTCTAGTCCCATGTTACAAAATGCCTATTGAACATTTTGAACTTTGGCATCTGGTAGGTTTCTCATATTCAACATATCCAAAACTGAATTCTCCACAAAAATCTCTTCCGTTTCAAATTCTCTATTACTATTTGTTTTTGTTTTAAATAAAATTTTTATTTTTTACACACCAACACAATTTTTAATAATCATTTTCTAACAATTTATGATCCAAGATTCTCTCCCTCTTTCCATTTCTCTCTGCTCCCCAAGATGGCAGGTAATATGATACAGGTTGTAAATATGTTATCATACAATACATGTTTCCATGTTCATCATGTTATGAAATATGACACATTTCCCTTACAGTAGAGAAAAATAAATGGAAGAGATAAAGAAGAATTAATTTGCTTAATTTGCATTCAAGCTGTCAGTTCCTTCTATGGCAGTGGATACCCTTTTTTGTCATAAGTCCCTTGGGGTTTTCCTGGACCCTGACGTTGATGATAATAGTTAATTCATTCACAATTGATCATTGTACTTGATTGGTGTTACTGTATAACATTCTCCTGATTCTGCTCACTTCATTTTGCATCACCTCATTAAGTCTTTCTAGGTTTTTTTTGTGATTGTTTGGTTCATAATTTCTCATGGCACAATAGTGTTCTTTTACAATCACATACCACAACTTGTTCAGCCATTCCCAAATCCCTATTCCTATTAATCCTACAACCACCCTTCCAGTTACCTAGACTTATAAACTCATTATCATCCTTTATTTTTTCCACTCTCATTTAATCACCATGGTCAATTTGTCGCCACATCTTGTTCTTTCTATCTTCATGGCACCTTGTGGATGTCTCCTCTCCACTCACATAGCTACCTTTCTGGTTTTTTCATTCTTTTGATTTTGTTTTATAAACTCTTGCTGCCTTGTGAAGTCATTTGTTTCTAGTTGCTGGATTCTAATTTTTAAAGACTGAATTTCATCCCTGGCTTTTTGGTTATCCTTCTCCTTTTGGTCTGTTTTTATTTGTAGGTCATCTTTCACATTCTTTGCCTCATTTTTCAAGCTGGTCAATTCTGGCTTTCAAGACACGATTCTCTTGTTTTAGTTCATGTGCCTCTGTTTCCAGATGACTTATTTTGCTTTTTAAGTTCTTTTCTCAATTGTCTTCAGCCTCTCTTAATGTAATATACTATAATGCAATGCAGTGCAATACTATGCAATATAATACAGTACAACCCAATCTAATCTGACACAAATATAATGTAATGCAATGCAATATAATAATATAAACACATACACATACATATAGATATAGATGTGCATACACATATATTCAAAATATGTAACATTGCTGTGAATAGAGTGCCAGGTCAGGAATCAGGAAGACTTAAGTTCCAATTCCAGCCTCAGACACTTATTAGCTACATGACCCTGGACAAGTCATTTAAATTCTGTCTGACTCAGTTTCCTCAACTGTAAAATGGGGAAAGTAATAGCATCTACCTCAAAAGATTGTTATGATGATCAAATGAGATAAAATTTATAAAGCACTTAGCATAGTACCTGGCACTTAGGCATTATATAAATGCTAATTTTTTCCTTCCTACTGTAAGAAGTAAAATTAATATTCAAATACTCCAAGTATTATATATAAGATTTAATAATAACAACTTGAAGTAAAAAGGAAATAAAAAGCTAGAGTAAAAAAACCTGCTTTTCTAGCCATGTAAGCAGAAAAAGAGAGAGTGAGGGCATGGCTTAGAGCAAACTTATAAACAACACGTGAAGACGCAAATGTGGGGGCACAGAGAAAGGGGTGCTGGGAGATGAAGTCCAAGGTACAAAATTCTCTAACTATACACTACTATACTGCACTCCCTCCCACTTTTCCTCACCATGTGTTCTGTTCCTTTTGAATATGTTATTTACCTCTTTAGATTTTCTAGTTATGTGTCTCAGTTATATTTTGGAAACTGAATTTGCCTCTTTTCATTAGGATTCTTGTTTTCTTTGTTTCTTATCAATACATCTTCTTTAAAATTGGCCTATAGGCTTTATTGTTTTCTCCTTTCTTTCATATTGTATCCTCTGAGAGAGAAGTTTGATGGCCAAAGGGCCATAAACTTGTGCATATCCTTTGATTCAGCAATACCATTACTAGGGCTGTATCACAAAGAAATCAAAGATAGGAGGAAAGGACCCGCTTCTACAAAAATAATTACAACAACTCTTTTTGTGGTGGCTAAGAAGTGGAGACTGAAGAGCTGCCCACCAGTTGAGGAATGGTTGAACAAGTTGTGTTACATGATTGTAATGGAATACTATTTATTATGCCATGAGAAACGATGAACAAGATGATTGCAAAAAAACAAACAATAACCTGCACTGAATTCTATGAAGTGATGCCAAATGAAGTAAGCAGAACCAGAAGAATATTTTATTCAGTAGCCATAATAAAGTATGATCAACTGTAAAGGACTTAACTATTATCAGTAGTGAAAGGATACAGGACAACCCAAAAGGACTCATGGCCAAAGAGGCTCTCCACTACTAGGGAAGGACCTGATAGAGTCTGAATGCAGCTTAAAGTATACCATTTTCCACTTAGTTTCCTCCATAAATTTTTCTCTAGTGTAAGTGATGTGACTTATTTCACAACATGATGGACATAGAAATATGTATTGTATAACACCTGTACAGCCTATATCATATACTGTCTTGGGGAATGAGGAGAGTGGGGAGAGAGGAAGAGAATATGGGTCACGAAATGTCAGAAAATCATTATTGAAAATTGTATTAACATGTAATCTGGAAGAAAAAGAGAAAACAATTTAAAAAAAGGAAAGAAAGAAGTTCATTATACTTGTCAAATTTAGTAATCTCTATGGAAGCCTCGTGATTCATGTAGGAACAAAGAATTCTGTCCCAAGCAATCTAGAAAACTATAGATTAGGAAACCCTAGACAAAAGCAAACAAAAAACATCCAACAAATGCTAAAGTAAGATTCTCTGCTGGTGTTCTTCCCATATCATAGTCTAAAGCACTTTGTAAATAAACCCCAAGCACAAAATAAATACTAGTTCTTAGTTTTATTCTATGAGGTGTAGCTCATGGTCTCTAGCTGGGCACATGCACATAGAAAATGGCCCTCATCCTTCTCCATTTTCATTTTAAATTACTCTTGATCAGATGTACATGGCTATAGATGAATCTATTTTATCAGTTCTTGTTAGGTGCACTTCCATTAAGAGCCTATCATTTTAAGACATGGTGTAGAAATTCAAATCCTGTTCTCTGAGAACATTTTCTTAGCCAGCTGTTCACTTCCCAAATTCACCCTTTTCTTTGGAGACTCCTATCTTCAGTCTGAAGCAGTGTTGAAAACACCATCTGGACCTTAAGGGCTTGATTTTTTTTTCTCTCCAAAGAATTTCATAATCTCTCGCAATGCTTTCTAGGTTCCTCCTGGCAAATTCATTTATTCTCATGTGACTCACCAGAAGTGGGTAGAGGTTGCCATAATTGACTAGCCTCAGGGATTTCTCTTTTATGTCCCAGATATATATCTCATGAAGACCATAGAAGGTTCTCGATAGATGCCCCAGTACTCTTTAATAGTGAGATCTGACTATTTTCTTCTCCTTCCTTTGATCTTCATTGAATGATGTCCTTTTTGTGCTCCTCATATCATCATTCTTTGTACTGCAAAAAATTGCTTCTTCCCCAGTTAGTCCTATTCTTTTCCTACCTCTCCCACTGTGGAAAGAACTATACTTTGTTGCTATCTTCGAGTTGTTTTTCAGTTGTGTTTGACTTTTTGTGACCCCATTTGTGATTTTCTTGGCAAAAAATACTGGAATGGTATGCCATCTCCCACTTCGGCTTGTTTTACAGATGAGGAAATGGAGATAAACAGGGCTAAGTGGTTTGTCCAGGGTGTATTAAAATAATGTCCAATACTTGAAATATTATTTTTCTTATAAAGTTTATTATCTAACAAAACAGAACCACATGACTAAGTTTTTTCTACCTGCTCAAAAATAACCAAAGCCATCAACAGGAAGGAAAAGAGAGCTACACATGGAACTCCACCCAATTTATATCCTGTCTATGTCAGCACGTAACAACAGGAAGTGAGTGGGGTTCTGGGAATCGCAGTTTTGCTGGGGATTGTAGTTTTTAGGGTAACAGATTCAAATTGCACAATGGTCCCAGAGCTAGTAAGTAAGTGTCTGAGGCCAAATTTGAACTCAAGAGCTTGACTTCTGGCTCAGCACTCTACCTAGGCATCACCTAGCTGCTGAAAATATTGCTAGTCTAGGGGAAATCATTTTTAGGTTCAAACTTAGCTCCTGATTGCTATCCCTTAGTGAGGAAGGAGTATATACCTAATATACCCAATATACCCAATGGTATATATGCAAAGCTTGACTCCCTTTCCACTAAATGCCAATTACACAAAGACCGCTCCTAACCAGTAGCAAATAACAGGTGATAGTTTCATTTCCCACCAGTTGCACTCCTTTGATGGACTCTATTATCATCATTCTTCCTTCCCCTAAATTCATCATCACTGAGGTTGAAACCAATATTCACACTTCATCGGTGTCCTCAGTAACTTCTACCCCTCTGTTTGGAGGATTGGAGAGTAGAGAAAAACTCCTCCAGAACACTGCCATTAAGGAAGGCTCAGACGAACAATCAATTCTTCATTCTTTTTATTCCTTGGATTTTATTCCACCGTCATCATGCCCTATGTTAGTGAACATGCTTGGATTTTCAACTTCTTTTTGGGTGTTGTCTTTCCCTGTGATACTAAAAGCTTCTTGAGATCAGACTCTCTTTTTTCACTTTTGTATCCCTAGCATTTAGCACAGTGTTGGGCACAGAACAGACACGTCATAAATGTTGATTGTTTTGTAGTATGTTGTATAGCAAACATAAATCAGAGTGGGGTATACAAATAAGAAGATACCAGATAGTATAGCGTGATTGAACTTTCTTACTAGGAGCATCAGAGAGAGAGAGAGACAGACAGACAGACAGGCAGAGGGAGGAGGGAGAGAGACATCATTCCCCGAAGAGAATCTGAAGCCGTGTGCCAGAAAATAGGAATCTCTCTTCTCCCAAGCTCTCTTCAACTCTGCCCCTCATGCAGGTCTGGAGCACTGATGATCTCCACCAATGTGGGGAATTTTATGCAAATAAATTTGAAGCTACAAATGATATTCATATAAGCAGCAGTTATTGGAACTGGCAAAAATGCAAATCACATTCCCTACATAGCGGTGAAAAATTTCCCTTTCCATTAAGATCTTTAGTGCTCTGCCATTGGGTAGCTCTCATGGTCAGCTCTCTTCTGAATAAAGTGCTTTAAAAATACATTGAAAGGGGCAGCTGGGTAGCTCAGGATTGAGAGTCAGGCCTAGAGATGGGAGGTCCTGAGTTCAAATCCAGCCTCAGATACTTCCCACCTGGGCAAGTCACTTGACCCCCATTGCCCACCCTTACCACTCTTCCACCTATGAGTCAATACACAGAAGTTAAGGGTTAAAAAAAAATACATTGAAAGACAATATAGGAGAGTGATTCCCAAAGTGGGCGCTACCGCCCCCTGGTGGGTGCTGCAGGGATCCAGGGAGGCGGTGATGGCCATAGGTGCATTTGGGAGCGGAGAATAACTGAAAGGGGGTGGTGATAGTATGTGACAGGGGGCGCTAAGTAATATTTTTTTCTGGAAAGGGGGAGGTAGGCCAAAAAAGTTTGGGAACCACTGATATAGGGGGTAGCTAAGTGGCTTGATGAAAGGAGAGCCAGGCCTGGAGATGGGAGATCCTGGGCACAAATCTGACCTCAGATAATACCTAGCTGTGTGACCCTGGGCAAGTCACCTAACCCCGATTGCTTAGTTCTTACTGCTATTTTGCCTTGGAACCAATACTGAGTATTTAAGTCATAAAGTAAGGATTTAAAAAAAAAAAGGAAGAACAACAATATAAATTGTAGTTAAATACCACCACCAAAGCATATAGGGGAAAGAGTTTAAAATGGAAATGGGAAGAGACAAAGATGGAACAACATGGATAAGGATGTTGTCAGGATGGCTGGAGGATGCCAAGAGAGCGAGCAATCAATGGTTGTAGCAATCTGTCTATGGACACAGGGGCTGCTGTGCTAATAATATGAGTTGATGTTTATATGACATGTTAAGGCTTGGAAAGTACTTTACCAATTTGATACTCACAGCAACCCTGTGAGGTAATTGCTATTATTGTCCTCATTTTGCAGATGAGGAAACTGAGTTAGACAATAACTTGCCGAGATCACATAGCTAGTACAAGTCTGAAGTTAAATTTAAACTCGGCTCTTCCCGATTCTAAAACCCAACACTCATTCCACTGAACCACTTAGCTGCCTCACATATTTTGGATTATAAGTGATTATTATAATCATTATCTATAAATGATAGAATAACACCTAAACAATTAAAGTCATTGTTGCTACTCTTGTCCTATTGATCGTGAACATTTTAGGATTCCCTTAAAAGACCTTTTAAAACTGTCTTTTTAAAAAGTGTGAGTTTCCTTTACTTTTCTCACTTTTATTTTTTAAGAGTTGACATTCTCCAGTTGCTAAGTAACATACCCATCAAGTATATTATCGCAGTTTTATCTGAATCATTTCTGTAATCAGTCAGGAGATTACTTTAATAACATATCATACAAAATCAGGAGAAATGGCTAATTTGGGAGCTATTTGGAGAAAACACAAGGAAATATTTCCTCAGTGACAGCAGATTCACAAAAAGAGGAACCATGAAGGCAAGAGAGCAGAACAGGCATTTCACTACCCCACTGTTTGTACTCTTCCCAGAAGCTGGTCAGAATCTTTGGTGTTAATAACTTTATGAAGAACCAAAGGACCCGGTGACTGGTGGGCAGGTAGTCTTTTCAAGAAGAATAATTTTATCTGCTAATTCTAAGGTGATCACCTGAACTATAATCATAGACTTCTCGCTAATATTCATGTCAGAACAAGTTAGCCAGTGACTCAAGCCACATGTTGAGTGGCTCATGGGTTGCACGAGGGACAAAGGATCAGAGATTTGGAGATGGAAGTGACCTCGGAGGCCAGATAAGTCCAAGTCATTCACTTTTCAGATGGAAAGAAATTCTGACCCAGAGCTGAGATTTCCCCAAGGCCACATAGTCTTAGACGTAGAATATAATGATGATGGTGATAATAATGATGATAATGATCCATATTCAATAGTTCTTTAAGGTTTCCAAAATGATTTATTTATATTATCTCATTTGATCTCCACAATTCTGCAAAGTGCTATTGTGATCCCTTGAGGCTGAGAAAGGTTAAATAATTTGCCCAACATCACCTACCTCATAAGAGTCTGAATCAGGATTTGAACTCAGGTCTTCCTGATTCCTGCTCTAGCACTCTATTCGCTGGTCAGTCTAGCTGCTTCTCTGTAGCTAGAATCAAGATGACCTAGGTTGGGAGATGGTTGGTCCCTTAATAATCCAGGTGAGTTGGACTTGTTTCCCATCAGTTGCAGGTGTCAAACTCAAGTAGAAATGAATCCTTGATGGACATATATTGACTTAGAAAACCACAAATCAATGCAATCTTTGTTACACGGTGGGTAGCTAAGTGGATGGAATACCAGCTTTTGAGTCAAGAAGATCTGAGTTCAAATCTGTTTTCAAACACTTACTCTGTAATCTTGGGCAAGTCACTTAACCTCCATTTGTCTCAGTTCTTCATGTGCAAAATAGGGACACAATGGAAAAGGAAATGGCAAACCACTCTGGTATTCTTACTAAGGAAACCAATGGATGAGTCTATGGAGTGATGGAGAATCTGACTGATGACGGACCAACAACAACGCCATATTATGTTTTAATTTATTTTGTTTGTTGTTATTGTTTAGTCAAGTTTGACTAAGACCCTCTTTGGGTTTTCTTGGCAAAGATACTGAAATGGTTTGCCATTTGCTTCTCCAGCTTATTTTCCAGAGAAGGAAACTGAAGTGGGTTTAGGTGACTTGCCCAGGGTCACACAGTTAGTAAGTGTCTGAGGCCAGATTTGAACTCAGGAAGATGAATCTTCTTGACTCCAGCCCTAGAACTCTATACACTGTGCCATCTAGTTTCCCCATTTTTTGTTAAATATTGCCCAAATGGCATCTAAGGTATTGTGGGCTGCTTGCTGTTGATTGGCAGGCCAGGTATGGGACACACTTCAGGTCTAGGGCACAGGTCATGGAGTAAGCAGATCTAGGTCTGATTCCTGACTTCACTCCTCGACTAGCTCTGTAATGTGGGGCAAAGTGTTTTACTTCTGGGGGGATCAGTTCTCTCATCCTTGAAATGGGGATCATAATATTTGGACTCCCTTCCTTTTGACCCAGCAGTAACAATAGTCTATGCCCTAAAGAGATCAAAGAAAAAGGAAAAATATTATATACAAAAGTGTAGTACCTTTTCTTTGTTGAGCCAAAGAATCAGAAATTGAGTGGATGCCCATCAGTTGAGGAAGACCTGAATAAATTATGGCATACATGAATGTAATAGAATATTACTGTTTTGTAGGAAATGATGAAGGGGATGATTTCGGAAAAACCTGGGAAGACTTATATGAACAAAGTGAAGTGAGCACAACTAAGAGAACAATATATATAGTAATAGCAATAGCATTAATGTAATTAACTGTGAAAGACAGTAAATGTGATCAGTACAATGAGCTATCACAAATCCAAAGTGCTCATGATAAAAAAAAAAAGTGTCATCCACCTCCACATAGAGAACTGATGGAGATTGAAGCATATTTTTTTCTTTCTTCATTTTACTTGTTTTTCTCCTAGAAAATGGCTGATGCGGAAATATGTTTTGCCCAACTTCATAGGCATAATGAGTATTATAAAAAGTTTTGTCTTCTTAGTGGATGAGGAAGAGGTAGAGGAAGGGAGAAAATTTATAACTGAAAAATTTAAATTTAAATTTAAAATTTAAAAGTAACAAATCATACAAAACCCCCTTCCTCCAAATAGTTTCCTCTCAAATATAAAAGCTCTAGAGATTTTTGTGGTCCACAAACTTAAATACAAGTTGGTGGTATAATATGGAAGCCCACAAAGTTAACATAATCTTAGGCATCATTAATAGATACACAGTTTTAGAACAAATAATGTCATAGCCACCCCATTTACTTCCATCAGGCCATAGTTGGATAACCGTGTTTTGTTCTGAGTACCATATTTTAGAAAAGACATTAACTAAGAAAACATTTATACATGGCTACAGAATTAATCCTAGAAAAATAAATTGTGAATGTTACCTTCAGGGAGTGAACTTAAAGGTGAAAACATGAAAGACTTAATTTGTATGAGCATGTGAGTCTCCTGGAGGATAACTTCTGTGATGTGGGGAGGGTGGGAAATAGCTGGGTCACTTGGACATGAGATTTATTATGTAGGTATGAAGAAAAATAAGTTAAACATATAAGAGATTTGGGATGTCACTGATGTACATTCTTCCTTTTCTTTGCACATGGAAATACTTATTTTATTTGGTTTTTTAAAATTTGGAAGAAAAAAGGCATTGATAACCTGAAATATATCTAGAAGAGCGAGAATATGATGGTGAAGAGACTCAAGACCATGCCACATGTGAATCAATTGAAGAAACTAGGAATGTTAAGCCTGGAGAAGAGAAGAATTAGCTTCATTCTTTGCTATCTTTGAAGATAACTATCTTCAAATATTTTAAAGGTTTTCAAGGGATTAGACTTATTCTCCTTAAGGCAGGGCGAGGAACCACATATTTGAAGTTGCAAGGTGGAAGAAACCTGCTTAATATGTATGTAGTATCAACTCCTCTGACAGTGGCAGGCTGGATTTCCAGAGAGTGACTGAATATTCCTCCTCTTAGGAATTTTGGGGTAACTTTGAAACGTTCCACATTTTCCACTAATGCTCATGAACCTCATATGATATGCTTTCCCAGTATCAATCAAGCAGTTGATCTCAATTAGCTTTTACAAAGGGAAATATACCGAGGAAATATAACAAGGATAGAAGTTACAAAAAACATTCTCCACATGAGAAGTACATTCTTGTGCTCAGATATGGTCTCTGGTAGAGGGGTGAAAAGATGAAGTGGGCTCAGACTTAAAATACAAAGATACTGAGGCACATGTAAGTAGTGAACACATGGAACCAAAGCACGCCTCGCAACTCCTGATTGTAGGATTCTTTTTCTCCTTTCTTAGAGCTCCCCTCAAATTTGTTCCTGGGTGTGAAATTATTTATAAACAATTTTCTTCCTTGTTTTGGTGAGCGATCTCTTTGTAGGACTTAGTTAAAGCAATTTTAAGAATTGATTTTCTAATGCGTTAAAAAACTTGCTAATTAATTAAAACCTAGCATCTACTTCATCCAGAATAAGGACTGCAATAATATGCTTTATTGACTGAAAAACATTCCCCACCCAAAAGCCCATCAAGTTGGTGGTGAATTCTTGTAGCAGAAATTTTTTCATCCTGAAAAATTGAATCACAAGGCACCTTTTTTCTGGGGATACCTTGAGGAAATTGATTTTAACCAAGTATAGATCAAGTCACAAAGAGGTTGCAATTATGTTCTCTATAATGTATTAGTAATTTCCTCTAAAATTTAGTTTTTAAAAAGTCTTTGTGGTCTTGAGAAACAAGCTTGACTATCTCATTAATCATTAAAAATCCATATTGAATTTATTGGGTGTAGACTGGATAACCCATGGTTAGTCACTATTCCTCCTGGTTCCAATTTTATTCAGAGCTCTCCCCTTACTGCTCTCTCAACCCTTGGCAAACTCATTTTACTTTGGACATATATTTTGATTGCATATTGTTTCACTTTTTCTTTCACCTTCTCTCCAGGCTGTTTGGCTTTTGACAAATGGTGATATTTTATTGTTATTGTTGTCTGTGTGTGTTCTAATGTTTCTCCACCACTCATGCTTTCTTATCTTCCTCTCAATCATAGCCTGATTCTCATTGCTGAGTTCATCTTAAAATGTATAGAGGCATCTGGAGCATTTATTTTCTAGGTTTTTTTTTTAGGATTGTTATTTTCTTTTTATTGAATAAAATGATGAAAAAAAAGAGAAAAAGTACTTCTAACCCCTTTCCATCCTGACTCCCATTCCAACAATTAGATGCCATTAATTATAGCCACTGCTTTTGAAAACCAAAAGAAATTTTAAAAAATCTACTGCATTTTGCCCCTCAGAAGATGTCATAAAATGCTTGCTTACTTCCTAGTTTTTATTTTTATGTCAAGAAAATTTGCCTTTTCCTGCACTCACAACAATATTAGAAGCAAAAATTAGCAAAAGAGATAAGTAAAACTGGATCCACAGAAGATTCAGATGGAAATTCTCTTTCAAAGAATGTGTTGGTGGAGAGGCCTTTGAGGAGGATGAAGAGATCACTAAGGAGGAAGAAGAAGATGCTGATGAAGATTCTGATGAGATATCCCTGGAGACTTCTTCATCTAAATCAACCAGGCAACTAGCCTCCAACTACCAGGCTGGTGTTGCAAGAAAAAAAAATGGTGCTGGAGAAAGAGCGTAGTGCCCTAACCCCAAAGATCCCTAAAACAAAGGCCAAAGCCAAGAGGGTGAGAGTAGCATCTAAGAAATAAAGACAATCTGGAGGAGAAGTAGTAAAAGTTATCTTTGGTTTTTATAGGATCAGAAGAGAACAGCAACTGAGGTTACTAATCATGTTTAATAGAATAATAATAATTATTATAATTTGTTAAACCCATTTTTACCTTTACATCTATTGGCAAAACCAATTTTAATTTTTACAGTTGTTGTCCTTTGTACTTGAAGAGGACCAAATGACATCATTATGCCAGGGTCAATGTATAGTGTGTCCAACTATGGCTGATCAGAACAATAAGAGCTTGGAATGCTCTACCACTGGTCAGGCCCATGTGAATAATTAGGATGGACACACTAGCAATATAATAAGGGAGATAAAATGCCAAAAGAGAGAAGAAAATTAGCCACAGATTCCAGAAAACCTGGATTAAATTTTTGCCTTTGACTCATCCTACTTGTGTGACCTTGGAAAAATCACTTTTCTGGGAGCCAGGCAACGTTCTAAGAATCTAAGTTAAAGGCAGGTAGGTGGTACTGTGGGCTTAAAGTCAGGAAGACCAGTTCAAATTTGACTTTAGAGATTTATTGGCAGTATAACCCCTCTGGCAAGTAATTTCACCTTTGTTTGCCTCACTATCTTCAGCTGTCAAATGGGGATAGTCTTTACAGAGGGTTGTTGTAAGGATTAAGGGGGATAATGCTATTTATTTTGTTTTTTAAATAATAAATTTCCCCCCCACTTAATATTCATTTAAAATTTTTTGAGTTCCAAATTCTCATCCTTCTTCTCACTCTCCCTTTTCCCACCTCCCCAAAATGGTAAGTGATCAGATATAGATTTTACATGTGCAATCATACAAAATATTTTTCCATATCAGTCATTTTGTGGAAGAGATTTAAAACAAAAAAAGAAGAAAGAAAGTGAAGCATATTATGTTTTGGTCTGCATTCAGACTCCATCAGTTCTTTTTCTGGAGGCAGATGAGATTTTTCGTCATGTCTCCCTGGAATTGTTTTGGATCCCTTTATTGCTAAAAATAATTAGGTCGTTAATAACATTTATAAAGGACTTAGCACAATGACTAGTACTTTTGTTTTTGTTCAGTCATTTAAGTCAAGTCCAACTCTTCGTGTCCCCATTTGGGGCTTACTGGCAAAAGTTCTAGAGTGGTTTGCCATTTCCTTCTTGAACTTATTTTCCAGATGAAGAAACTGTGGCAAGCAGGGTTCACTGACTTGCCCAGGGACACACAGCTAATAAATGTCTAAGGTCAGATTTGAACTCAGATTTTTTTTTTACTTTAGGCCTGCAGTCTATCCACTGGCCACTTGACTGCCTGATTAGCACTTAGTAGGTACTTAATAAATGCTTGTTCCTTTCCTTCCTTTCTTCCAAGTTGCAGAGAAGTGCATGTCTGCATTGATAAAGGAAGTTTCCTTAGTAATTCCCTATATCAGTGAAATCATAAGACTAATCTATAATAATGACCACAATAACCACAGAAGTGGGACAAGGGATAGTTAATATAATCAAAGACTCAGGAAAGGATATGGCTTAATTAATGAAATTGCAAGACCAGTTCACAATAAAAACCACAATAATCACCAAGGCAGGATATCTTCAATGATCACTGAGGGACATTTGATGTGGGTCAGGATATGATGGATTCTTTCTAAAACTCAGGAAAGGATATTAGCAAGTGCTTATGCAGTCTCACTAAAGTACTCAGAGAAATGCAGGTTTGCTTGAATTGTTTCATGTTTCTTTGATTTTATAGGAAAGGAAAATTCAGTGAAATGTGATAAATAAATATCAGAGAACTCTTAGGAGATGATAGAAGGAAAAATTTCCCAACAGAACTAACCAAAAGTGGATTGGGTTGCCATAGAATGAAGTGGGTTCTAAAGTCTTCAGACAAAGTCTGGATAATGACTTGGAAATGATGAAATGAAAAATTGGACCTGAGTCAAGGACCTGCATTCTAATCTTGCTCTGATACTTTCTGTGATCTGACATTCCATCTCCTATCTATGTTTTTGCATAGGACATTCCCCAGGTATGAATTTTGTATATAATAGGTGCTAAATAATTAATCTGTCAATAAGTATTTATTTTTTTAAATAATATTTTTTCAATCACATGAAAAAACAATTTTTTTAGCCTTTGCTTTTTAAAAGTTGAGTCAAATCCTCCCCTTCCTTCATTTTACTCTCCACTGCCTGATCTGGTGAGCAATCTGATCTAGATTTTATATGTGTAATAGTGTAAAACATCTTTCTATATTAGGCATTTTGTGAAAGAGAATTAGAACAAGCGGAATAAAAGTGAAGAAATAAAATGAAATAGAGTATGTCTTGGTCTCCATTCAGACTCTATCAGTTCTTTCTCTGGAGGTGTATGATATTTTTCATAATGAGGCCTTGAGGATGGTCTTCAATTACTGTATTGCTAACAGTAGCTAATTCATCATATAATATTGCTGTTACTGTATATAATGTTCTTCTGGTTCTGTTCTCCTCACTTTGTATCTTTCCAGGTCTTTTCTTAAACCTCTTTCTCATCATTTCTTATAGCAAAATAGTATTACATTACAATTATATACCCAACTTGTTCAGACATTCCCCAATTGGTGGACATTGCCATAGTTTCCAAATCTTTGCCACCACAAAAAAGCTGTTATAATTATTTTTGTACAAATAGTTCCTTTTTCCTTTTTAAAAAATCTCTTTGGAATACAGACCTAGTAGTGGTATTGCTGGATTAAAGGGTATGTTAAAATTTAAATCCCTTTGGGCATAGTTCAAAATAAGTCTTAAGAGTGATTGGATCAGTACACAAATTCACCAGCAGTGCATTAGTTGTCCCAATTCCCCCACATCCCCACCAACATTGATCATTTCCTTTTTCTTTATATTAGCCGATCTGATACCTCAGAGTTGTTTGAATTTGCATTTCCCTAATCAAGAGCAATTTGGAACATTTTTTCATGTGATTTTATATAGCTTTAATTTCTTCATCTGACAACTGCCAATTCATATCCTTTGACCACAAAAATTAAGGTATGATTTGTATTCTTATAAATTTGGCCCAGTTCTCTATGTATTTGAGAACTAAGGTCTTTATCAGAGATACTTGTTGGAAAAATGTTTTCACAGCTTTCTCCTTTCCTTCTAATCTTGGTTGCACTAGTTTTGTTTGTGCAAAATCTTTTTAGTTTAATATAATTAAAGTGATCCATTTTATACCCTATAATGTTTTCTATCTCTTGTTTGGTCATAAATTCTTCCCTTATCCAGAGGTGACAGATTAATCTATGTTCCTCTAATTTGCATCCTTATTACACAACATTTATAAAGCATTTCCTATATGGAAAGCACTGGGCTAAGAGTTGGGGGTTACAAAAAAATCTTCAGTTTCTGACCTCAAGGAGCTTACATTCTAATGAAGAAGAACATAGATACAAGAATGAGGAAGAAGGAAAAGTAAGCATTTATTAGGAGCCTTCTTTGTGTCAAACACTATACTATTAAACATTTTACAAATATAATTTCCTTTGATCATGCAAGATGTATGCAGAATAAATAGAAGGTGACCTTTAAGGGGAAGGAATGGGGTGATTGGGGCTTTTTGCAGAAGGTAGCATTTGAACTGTGTTTTGAAGGAAAATATAGATTCCAAGAGGTGGCAGTGAAAAGGGAGAGCATTCCAAGCAAGAGAGACAGTCTTGTTGTTGGATTAGAAGTATTTAATTGGATAACAGTAAAAGCCACATAATAACCCGGGGTTAAGACACAGACAAATTGATGTCAAAGGAGATCCCTAGCCACTGGCGGTAGTGGAGTTCTGGGCAGAACTTCTGCTGTATTCACCAAGGTAGTATTTCTCCTGGCTGCCTGGGTTGCTAGGTGATGGCAGGCCTAAATTCAGAGATGTGAAAAAGGCCTAAAGGACCATGTTGCTTTAATATAAGTGTAAGATGAGATAAACCGAACATAATGAGGAGAGAAAAGGATTGACTTGAAAGGAAGGTTTGCTCATTCTGTTGATGTGTGGTGCTCATAAAAAATTCAGTAGGTTTGACTTAAGATGCCAAGTGAAGCATGATGCCCTCTCTCACTTGTAAGATTTACCTCAGCAGATTCTCACCATTGCTGCAGAAAAACCAATTTGCTCACAGAGCATAAACTTTTATTTGCAAGTAAGCTAAAGGCATAGGAGGCAAGCTGTCTTCATGCAATTCTTTTTGGCAACAGAATGTACAAATTACAGCTTAAGGAGCCTTTCTCAGGAGCATTCTTCCCAGTCTGAAAAGAGAACACAGTGTGAATTCAATGCAAACTTGCAGTAATTTCTCTCATATCTGGAACCAGCATGGCAAGTCAGCCTAAAACAAACAAAGGTCCACTTCCAAAAGCTTCCTGTGGTCATGCCCAGTCAGGTGCTCCCTGGGAAATTCCTGATTCTAACTCTGATGATCTCTAAGTGAGCTTAAATAGTGGGGAGGGGAAGATCTCCAAGGGAAATGGGATTTCCATAGTAGCCAGGACAGGGATATATTAGTTTTTTCCAGAGAAAGAATTCTGGAAGAGTTGTTAGAAGACTAGAGTTAGAACCTGACTCTGCTGTTTTAGGAGCTTCGTAAAAAGTTATGGAACTGAGGGAAGTCAAGTGGCTCAGTGGATAGAGAGCCAGGCCTGGAGATGGGAGGACCTGGGTTCAAGTCTGACCTCAGACACTCCCTAGCTGTGTGACCCTGGGCAAGTCACTTACCTTCCATTACCTAGCCCTTACCACTCTTCTGTCTTGGAACCAATACATAGTATTGATCCTAAGATGGAAGGAAAGAATTAAAAAAAAATTATGTAACCTCTTTAAGCCTCAGTTTCCTCATTTGTAAAATAGCAATATTGAATTATCTACAAAATAGTATAACAGATAGAACACTGGACTTCAAATCAAGAAGATATGAAAGATCAAATCCTGCTTCAGCTTCACATACTAGCTGTGAGACTAGCCAATTTCCCTTTAACCTTGTACAACCTGAGTTTCCTCATTTATAAAATGAACGCAATATAAACAAATATCTCACAGCAATAAGCAACGAGATTTCATACACACATATAAATGCTTTGCAAACCTTTAGATGCTATATAAATAAAAGTTTTGTAATTTTATTGCACAAGATCATTCTAAGGAATCCAAGGAGATAATCTATACAAAATTATATAAAACTATAAATATTATTATTGATAGTCAATAATCAACAGTCAATTCTCAACATTTAGATACTTAACTTTCCTGACTTCAAGCATTCAAGTGATTTTATTAGTAATGAAGTCCTACCAACCTTTCCCTTGGTTTTCAAAGGGTGGCCAAGGTAAAGAGATTTACAGTAGAAAAGCAAAATTGGTTGGAATAAAGTATAGAATGCACTTTAGTTAGAGGGAAGAGAGACTTCAGGATGGGAGACCAATTAGGAGGATATTGCAGCAGTCCAGGCAATGATGAGGTTGATGAGGTTATGAGAACGTGAACTCAGGTAGTGGTTGTGGAGTAGAGAGAAAGGGACAGGTCTGAGAGATGCTGAGAAGGGAGAAGCAACAAGATTTGGTAATTATTGCATATGTAAAGTGAGAGAGAGAGAAAAAAATCATGATTTAAAAAGTTGTGACTCTGGATAGAAGGATACTAGTGTCCTGGAGAGAAATAAGGAAGTTTGGAAAAAGGGTATGTTTTAGGGAAAAGATTTTGAGTTCTGTTTTGGAAGTGAATTTAATATGCCTACAAGGCATCCAGTTTAAAATATCTAATACATACAAATTTATAGTTAATGATGTGGTACTGGAACTCAGGAGGAGGACTAGGGCTAGATTTATAAATCTGGGAGCCAACTACATAAAGCTGATAATTAAGCCCATGGGAGCTGCTACATTCAAGGCCATATATATTAAAAAATTAGTCACTATCGTCTGGCTAGATTTATATCATCATCCAAAGTATGAGTCAACATTATGAAAACCATAAATGTCATTCATCATACTAATATTATTAACAATAAAATCATAAATATGGTAATAGTTACAGGATAAAATAGTTACAATAAAAAAGCCTTTCCTTCATATGTTCAGAAGCATCTATTTAAAACTTGGAGTTAACATTAAATATAATATAATATAATATAATATAATATAATATAATACAATATAATGTAGTATAATATAATACAATATAATGTAGTATAATATAATATAACACAAAATATATTATAATGTGGTATAATATAATAGAATATATGATAAATATAAAACAATATAATATAAAATAACAACACAACACATACTATAATATAATATAAAAAATATAATAGGAAACATTGGAAGCTTTCATAATAAAACCAGGCATGAGGATAAACTGACCATACCCTTGGTTCTAGCAATCCCACCACCAGGCAACTCCCAGGAGACCAAAGACAGAAAGTCCATATCTGTACTAAAATATTCATACCAACACTATTTGGGTAAGCAAAAATCAAGAAACAAAGGGGTTAGCCAAATGACTGGGGGGAAAACTATGACTATGGTCACTGTTTTCTTTAGTTATAAAATGTGTATAATAACAATTGTACTATCTAATTTAAAGGGTTGTTGGAAGGAAATTCTGTTGCAAACTTTAAAGTGCTTTATAAATGCAAGTTAATATTGTTGCTGAAAGGCAAATAGTACCAATAGTGCTATTGGTTTCCTCATCTGTAAAATGGAAGAGGTCAACAAGAATAGAGTAATTGGCATTATATGTCATTTTGAAGTCTGCAAAGCAAAAATCCTCTGTTATGGGTTGCATCATTTATACCTTTACGTGAGATGGCATTACATATTTTATTCTCTTAATTTATAGATGGAGAGACTGAGGTTCAGAGTGGTTAAGTGACTTGCACATTGTCATAGCCAGGAAGTATCATAGATTTGAACCCAGTTCTTCCTGCCTAGCCCAACATGCTCTCCATGTAAGTGGGGAAATGGAAGCTTAGTGAGGGAGCAGAGGGAAGTTAGGAGTGTATAGATGCTGCTCTTGCAGTCAGGAAGGCCCATCCTGAATTCAAACTGACCTCAGACACTAGCTGTGAGGCCCTGGGCAAGTCACTTAATGCTTTTTGCTTATTTCCTTATCTGCAAAATGAGCTGGAGAAGGAAATGACAAACCCCTCCAGTATCTTTGCCAAGAAAGCCCCAAATGGGGTCACGAAGAGTCAGACAACAACTGAAAAGTGACTAAAAAACAGTAACAACAGAGGAAGGTTAAATGTGAGAATATTGAGAGCGAGGAAGGGCCAAGGGAAGTGTCATGTGTATTACAGTTTGGCAAGTATTTTTTAATAGGAGACTTCTGGGAAATGTAAATTACATTTCACATTTCCAACAGAGAACAAATTTGGACATGGCTGTTCTATAATATCCATTTAACTTCTGAGTTGAAAATTTAAACTCCAAGTTTGCAAAATAATACATTTTTGCCTTCTCAGGAGCAGAAGGTAATTTGCAATTCTCTTCCAATGCATTTTTTTCTTTTAAAAAAAATGACTTCTGTACAAATAACCAAAAAGCTTCTTTTTTGAAGTTAGTATTGTATAGTAGTATTGTTATAGACAAATGTCTAGATTCACCCTTCTCTAGATTCTCCAGTTTCAGATATATAAACATCTATTAAGCCCTTACTAAGTGCTAAACACTGTACTAAATGCTGGAGATGCAAAAAGAAGCAAAGACAGTTCCTGCCCTCAAAGGATTTATAATCTAATATATAGAGCAAGACAGAGGCCTTTTCAGAGAAAGAATCAAGTGGACACAAACCCAGAAAATAAGTCATTCTATTCATAGAATTGTAGGTCCTGTAGAAGGTAGTTTTGATAGAGATCATGAAATAGTATTATTAGGATTAGTTAGCAGCTAAGGACAGGGTAAAGAATAGTGGGTAAGGTTTCTTTAAGGTCAGACAGAATCTTGGGTAGAGTAGTGGTTCAAATTCTGGGTAGCTGGAGTCATTTGGTGTTTTCCAACTGCCAATGGTCTCCTGGTGGGTTTTTGGCCTAGGAGGAAGCCTGGTATTTCTGTTCCCTGGAACACTAAAAAAAAACCTAGTGGCAGGTGAAGGAGGAGAACAAATTCGACTTCTGAAATAAGTTTTGTGGGGGAAATTAACAGAAAAGGGAAAGAGAGATACTTTTTTTTCCTCCAAGTGACACTTGAGAAGACCAGGCCATTTTGAGGCCTGGTCAGGCATTAAAAGCCTAGCTAGGCCCAAAAGGGCTGGCAATGGGCAGAGAGAGTGAATAACTGAACTGATTCAAAGCTGAAGGAGACTTACAGAGATAGTAAATATAATTAGAGGATTAGTAATTAGCATGAGGTTATTTGTATAGTTTCTGATTTTTTAGTGATAGATAAGGAGTTTTAAGGAGGCTCAAGGGTAACCCTGAGTAGGAAGCAGGTCCTTGAGGACCAGTGGGGCTGGGATAAATTTAGACCCTTTTATATTAGGGAATCCTAATCCTCAAAACCTTTGTTTACCTTTCCTTAACCTTAATAGTTATTAAATAGAGGGTTTTTTTACATCTGTCTCTAGCCATTATCCTTGCGAAGGCCAAAACCAGTTACACAGAGCAGTAAAGGAGACACCGTATCTCAGTTTCCTCTCTTAACATTCCTAGCTGTTCTTATTATAACATTACTGCCATTAACATTCTTGACTAGTCCTATTTCTTACATTTTCAGCAAGAGAAAAAAATATATGATGTTATTTCCCGTTCTCTCCAAAACCATTTTCTTGCCGGGATTGAGAAACCAGATTGAGAAAACAGTTGAATTTTTCAGTTGCTATTGTTTTACTCAATTAAAATACAAGCTTTCTGGTTAAACATTCCCCTAAGGGGGCCAAACTTCCTCATTTTCTATGATTTTCCTCTATATCATTTTTTCTTTTATCTCTTCTTGCCATTCACCAATCACACTGACATTATTTTGCCTTCTTTCCTCTTCCTCTGTTTTTTCATCTCTTCAATTCCACCCACCTCTTCCCTCTATTTTTGAGTCTTCTGTTTTGATGTCCCTGTATTCCTTGTATTGTTGAGACATCTTTCTCCTCTTCCTTCCTTTGGGTCACTGGCTGTCCTCTAGTCTCTCTCTGAGAGATCAAAACCTGTTTTGAAATCTGAATATGTCATTCACTTGTCCTAATATCTCTCTTTTCATCATTCCTCAACAGCTTATTGAACACTTTACTGAGTAAAGAGAATTTCAGAGAAATAGAGGCCCTAACTTCTAGAATCTATTGTCTGGGACAGGGAAAATAGCATCACATTGGTAGTTAAGGAACCTGGGCTTTAATTCCAGCTCCATACTATCTATTTATGTGATTTGAGGGAAGTTATTTAATTCCTCTCAACTTCAGTTTTTTTTATCTTGGAAATAAGAGGATTGCACCTTAAGTGAACTTTCCAGTTCCTTCTAGCTTCAAATCTCATTATCCTAAAACAAATAACACTACAAATTTAAAAGTAAAGGCCCTGTAGATGACTACCAAACTGCTACCTAGAACTCTAAGGTCTGGGCTTAACTGGACAGAATTTAATCTTGGTCATATCTCAAAAATCACTCATTGGTTCAGGTCTCCACTCAAATTTCCCCCTGAGAATCTCTAAAAATAGCACTTGTCTCTAGGTCTTTAAAGATGTATGTAAAAGAGGCTTCAACTCCCATATAAGTACTCAAGTTAACAGGATCTGTCCTAAAAGTAGGACAGTTTGTATTTATTTGCAGTACAAAACAGAAAGATCTCATAGGATCATTGATTTGGAGCTACAAGAGACTTGGGAGGTCAAGTCTAATTCCCAGATTTTATAGATTAGGAAACTGAGATCCAAAGAGTTTTAAGTTATTTGCCAAGTTCTAAAGATTTGAACTCAGACTTTTTGTCTCTAAATACCTTGTTCTTTCCATGGATGCTTCTTCCCTCTGTAATGACTGAAATTTTGAGAGACAGTATTTCTGTGTATTAAATCAATTTATTAATTGACTGGTCAAGAGAAATTAACCTGATCAAATGATTCTTTCTATAATCAAAGTCCTCCCGCTCAGCTCCATAAATACAATTTTGGGAGTTCATTATTCAACCCCTTCCTTGAACACTCCAAGACATCTCTAATCAGTAAACAGCTAATTGGGAGGTGGTGCATCAAAACTCTGAAGCCCTCCCTACTCCATAGGGGATAGTGAATGGTCTTGGAGTTAGCAGGAAGAACATCATTTTCTCCCCTATCATCAGGTTTTATTGGTGGGAGGAAAACATTCTTTCCTTCCTTTGAGTTCTTAAGGGCATCCAGGACCCAGATATAGGAATAAAACAGAATATAAAAAAAAAACTCTGTCACCTCTTCTGTGAGCCTCATCTTTTCCCACCTCCTTCAAGTTTCATAAAGTCTTTCTAGATTCATGGTTTATCATAGGATTGAGACTATATTGGAAGAATTTGGAGTTGCTTGAGAGTTAGCCTCTTCCGTTCTTGTGAATCTTGTGAGTACCTCCTCTAGGAGGCATGGCAGACTATACTGTCTATAATTTGGGGGCTCACTAAAGGAAATTTTGCATTTGAGGTTTCTAGAGAGAGAAAGCTTTTCTTGTCAGACCTGCATAGAATGAAGGCAAAATTTTATTTGACTTCTCCATCTCATTGTTCTGCTTCTAGTTGCCAACATTTCTTGAGCTATGTAGTTCCCTCTGCTCCTGGGGCCATGTGGTTCTCAATCCAGGAACTCTTGAGAGGTTCTGCCACTACCTTCTCTGGCATCAAGCAGTTTTGCAGTTAAGATGCTATAGCTGCCATCTGTAGGTCCTAGAGGAGTTTCCCAAGTGCTCTACTGATGAACAGACTTCACTCTCTAGAAATCTACAGATCACTTCCATCTCCTCCTATGTGTTCAGCTCTTGGAGATCTAGCCACTCCTTTTTAAGAGTCTGAGTCTTAGGGTGTAAATCTAAAGCTACAGGAGACCTTAGAAGCCATCTCTTTCATTATTATATGGTTGAGGAAGATGAGGGAGGTTGTGACTTTGCCAAGGTCACACAAGTAGTGTCAAAGGTGAGAATCAACCCAGTTGCTCTGACCCCAGAGGGAGTCATCTTTCCATTGTTCCATTCAATTATGTCAAGCATAAATCTATCACTTAACAAATCATCCTCAGTAATGTATGAATGGGTCAACAATTACCCAGGCCAATGATAATTCCTTGGTCTCACCAAGGACCATGATAATGTTTCTTCCTATTAAGGAGACATTACCAAAGTCCCAGACAAAGGTCTCATCCTTTAACCTCATCAAATTGACCAAGTTCTCCTGGTCCGCTCTATGAAGGCAAAAATAAATCTCTTTTTGATTAAGTGGTAAAATATTACATTAAATATATGCCCAATATCCCTGCAAATTGTTATGGCAGTCAATGATTATGAAGTGATGTTGGAGGGTGGAATGTAAACATTTGTTTTCTCATTCAACACTTATTGAATGCCCCCATGTCCAAGGCTCTGAGAGGAGAGACAAAGACATGCAGGGAAAAGTCCTCAGTCTTCAAAAAGCTTAGTATGTTAGAACTCAGAAGCTAAGTTGGTCTGAGCAGAGCAGAATGTAGTGGACACAACAAATTCTGAGCATTACAATCAATTTTAAAAAATCAACTAACAGGTAGGATCATCCTGGTAAATAGGCCAATAACAAACTGGGCTAGTAATTAAGTAATTTTTTAATTTGCAATTTGCTTAAACCAGACAGAACTAGCTCCAGCACAGCTTTGAACCAGATCTGATTCTCTCCTCCAAGACTTGTGAGTTCTATAACCTCTGATGTCAGTTATTCAATGTTCTGTGCATTGGGAAGAAACAATGGGTGAAAAAAAATCCAATAATATCTTGCCAATTAATTTTAATTATGCTTTAGCATTGTCTCTCAAATTGGGCAAACCTAATTGACTTTGGGCTTTTGCTTTGTGTAATTTGGCTTCTTTTATTCAGATGAATCCTCACAGAGGTAATGTTAAATTTGTTCCACAGCCTTGCATTCTGTACCCCAGGAATCCATGAACCAAACTCTTCCAAGAATTGCTTCTTTCGTCCTGCTTGCTGAGTTCTCAATGTCCCTGGAGCTTTAAAACTCATTTCTCACAGTCAGAAGCCTCAGGCATTTTTCTCTTGCATGAATTTGACACTATATCTTTTTTCTCGCCTTTTAACAAATTATGAACATATTGCAGATTTGGAAAGTGCATTTATTGAAAACTTGAACGAATGAGTAGCACTGCTTCTGGGGCCAGTTCCCCAACTCAACTTAGATTTGTGGGCTAAGTCCCCAGAGAGGGGCTGGCTATTATTATCTAAGGGGCAACCCTGAGGAACTGGACTTTCTATTAGTGTCTCTTACAAGCCCCCACCAGTGCTCTTTCTATTAATTATCTGCCAGATTCAATTGGCTTTTAGAAAGATTATTTACCAAGCAAGTATAGCAAGGATAGTTGTTGTAGAAACACATCTTCACCTTCAAACAAAAGGAACTCTCTCTCCTTGCACATCCAAGGTTCATGGGGAGAGTGGGTTCAAACATATTAAAATGGTAGTAAGTCATACATGTAAGGAATCTATGTGGCAAATGTATATTTCACAACTTCCAATTACTAAAAGTTCTTTCTTCCTTTTAAAGAGTCCACATGAAGTTCCTCTGAGGTGTAGCTCTCAACTGGGCTCTGTGAGTGAGTGCTTTGTTGAGTTCACCACAAGGAATCTCAGTCCCCAAAGCTATTACCATGAATATCTTTGAGTATATTTCCACATCTATCTGCAGGTACTTCCTCTCTTTGATCACCACTGTTCTGCTACCACCTCTTGTTCCCTGAGGGATAGAAGGAGAGAGAAAAACTCTCTTTTCCCTAAATGGTTCCCAGTTGGAGGCTAGGCTGATTCATGGCTCTAATGAGAGATACCAAACTGGCTTTCTGTTTTACCTAGGCCCAGAGGCATATCTGGTTTTTTAGGCTAATTATAAGATATTGTCTGTCTTTATCCAATAACCTAAAGCCTCTATTCCTTTTGAATTGATTAAGGCTTTATTCACCCATAGTTTGCTTTTGATTTATTGATTTATTTGATTAAGATGGTTTGTTCTGTGATTTTATTAATTTAGGAGGGAATTTTAATTATAAATGAATAAAAGAACTGAAAATTGTGCCAAGTGTTAAGACTACAAAGAGAAAAATGAAATGGGTTCTGTTCTCAGAGAGTTATATTCTGTTTAGGGAAAGAAATACATATAGAAGAATTCAGC
>NC_058132.1:133815360-133834987 GCF_016433145.1 Gracilinanus agilis | reverse complement strand
ATGCTCAAAGGGCTATAAAAGAATGCCTGCCCTTTGATCCAGCCATACCATTACTGGGTTTGTACCCCAAAGAGATCATAGATAAACAGACTTGTACGAAAATATTTATAGCTGAGCTTTTTGTGGTGGCAACAAATTGGAAAAGGAGGGAATGTCCTTCAATTGGGGAATGGCTGAACAAACTGTGGTATATGCGGGTGATGGAATACTATTGTGCTAAAAGGAATAATAAACTGGAGGAGTTCCAGGCGAACTGGAGAGACCTCCGGGAACTGATGCAGAGCGAAAGGATCAGAGCCAGAAGAACATTGTACACAGAGACTGATATACTGTGGTAAAATTGAATGTAATGGACCTCTGTACCAGCAGCAATACAATGACCCAGGACAATTCCGAGGGATTTATGGTAAAGATGCTACCCACATTTAGAGGAAGGACTGCAGGAGAGGAAACATATAAGAAAAACAACTGCTTGAATGCATGGGTCGGGGTGGACGTGATTGAGGGTGTGGACTCGAAACTACCACACCAATGCAACTACCAACAATTTGGAAATTGGTCTTGATCAAGGACACATGACAAAACTAGTGGAAATGCGCATTGGCCATAGGGGGGGGGGTGCGGGGGGGGGGGGTGAAGGGGATAAGAGAGTATGAATCAGGCAAACATGTTAAAAATGTATATTAATAAATGTTAAAAAAATTAAAAAAAAAGAGAAGAAAAAAAAATGCATTTGGGGTGATGGTCCTTTAGCTATGTGGCAGAGAGGGATTTCATGATTCAGAGGTGAGTAGCCTGAGTCAGGCATTTGAGATGGCTAGTACAAAGTCATGGAGCCAGGAAATTGAATGCCACGTGTGATGGATGGAGGATTTAACAAAAAGAAATGGGCAAAAAATGTACAATACGAAAAGGCATAGAGGAGTTATAATTTTCAACAGTAGAGAAATCAACACCATTGAAATCACTGATCCATCTAAGTATCTTATTGAGTATAATTATCCTTCTTTGAGATGACAAGGACTGTGTGGACAGGCATTATCTTATTTAAACTTTATTTCCTAGTGCCTAACATAATACTCTGCATACATTCAATACATTTTTGTTGAATTGAAGTTTTCATAGATTTATGATCACGAATTTTCTATGTATTATTACAAAATAGAGCTTTTAAATACACTTGAACTTAACACCAATTCCCCTTTATTGAAATAAATGATGTTTTAAAGCAACCATTAAAAGAAATAAATATCCAAGGTCCAATTCAGTATCTTTTTCCTTAATATATGACTTGTCCTTATTACATGGATTATAAGGGAAAATTATTTTTCCTCATTCAGTGTCAAAGTGCTCTGCTCTGATTCTGTAGATGGCAGCTGGCTATCTTCTTTCTGTCTCACTACTGGAACAACCTTATTTATTTTTCCAGTACTTAGAACTTTCTGTTTCCTATTTCTAAGTATAGGAGGAGATTGAAAATGATTGTTCTTAAGAGGCTTCATGACATTGAACTTGCATAAGTCCCTATTGAATAATTTCCCCTTTACTTCCAATCACAGAATGATGGTTGCTTTGCCATTTTATTCTGCTTTTTAATTATTTTTTATCTTGAGAAAAATTTCCCTTTTCCTCAGTTACTTGACTTTTTAACTGGAACTGAGTGTGTATAGCCTGATTCAAATATACTAATATATATTTCAAATCAATAAACAATTATAAAGAAACTATTATGTGCCAGGCACTATGCAGTGGTTTGTCTGCCTATTGCTACTTCTGATAGTTTCTTTATAATGGCAGGAATGTAAAGTACTTTGCAAATATTAAAGCATCAGCTAATTTATACACAATGTGTTGTACTAGGTTTGGAGGGGAATACAAGTACTATTTTAAAAAAATCTTGTCTACTTTATATAAGGAGGAACAGTTTAATAAAATTTAGGTGAGTTTTTTGAAAGAGATTTCATACTAGTTGCGCTATCTATATACTTCACTATTTTCTTCAAACATAGGATAATTTGTTCAATTACTATCACCGAAGGCCTCTGGTATGAGGGCTTGCAAAGCCCTTTTCAAGACTGCTCATTCACCTTTAGTGTCCATTTTTCATTCAGTTCTCACCTGTGACTCCAAGAAACTGTGGCATAAGCACTGGTCACATCCCAGTAAAACCATCTCCACAGATAGGCTAAACCAGGACGAGAGTAGCTGACAGTTCTGAAATCCATTGGTGAGTTAAGGGAATGTCTATCCCAAGCATGTGGAAGACTTCCCCCTGTGGAATGGGTGGGTGAGAACAATTGTTTTCCAAATGGCCGTGAAAGTGGTTGAATCAGGCTCTGTGGAGTGCTTAGAGCTTAGTCAGACATGGAAGATGCCAAAGTCATTCACTGTCATTGCCAGGCATCTTGACTTTAGTCTTGCCATTGGACTTCTATGACTCTAAGAGAGAGAATGAGGTTGCCACAAAGTAGAACTTTGCCTCGCTTAAATCCAATTCACATGCAAGTTGACCAAGATGTCATTGGTCTTCTTCAAAGCAAAAGATGAACCATAATTACTGTAGTCCACAGATACTTCTAATTTCTTGACAAAATATTACTTAAATAAAACTGTTCAGGGTTGCTAGGAACCAGGGTTAGATCATAGGATAAAGAAATGTGAGTCTTAAAGATTGCCTAGATTACGTCCTTCATATTACAAAGGTGGAAATTGAAGTCCAGAAAGATTATATTAACCATCCCAAATTTATACAGGTAGGAATTAGCAGAATCAGAATTTGAAAACTTATTCTCAATATGACCTTATTTAAGAACTTTCCTGGGCTTGATGCAGTATCTTGCATATAGTAGGTGTTCTATTTTTCATCCTACCACTATATACATTCTTTTGGAATAAATGAATGAGTGCTTAGCACACAGGGAGTGAGTGTTAAAGAAAAAAATTTAAATAGCAAAAAAGACAATTTTCACTTTATAATTGTCTTATAAGGCATCTTGGGTGCTGTTAGGCCTTACTTGAAATTCGGAATGGTAGTCCAAAGTCAAAACTAAAAATTAACCTTTTATCAGATTCCTGAAAGTGAGGGTGAGTGGAGATGTCATTATAATGTGCATTATCTTCAGTTTCAGACTCCAGGACACAAGCTGAACAATGGCAGATTTCGAAGATAATGATGTGGTTTTTCTGCAAGGCAGACACTTCGCTGAAGTCCAGGCTGACTTACTTCATTAACTCCTGAAGCCCATCATATAGTGAAGAAAGGGGAGACCCTGTTTTCAGAGCCTAAGGCTGTTCCTAGGATGTTTGACACACCTCAGACTTCTTCAATAAGCTATCCTTGATCTCTCCTCTGTGAGTGATCCATCCTCTAAACCTTTCTTAAGCCTTTTTATAACGTTAGCCCATCTCACCTCTTGGGATCAGGCACTTCATTCTTTTTTTTTATGGCCTTTTGTTGACATGAAGGATTTTTTTTTTGTCTTTAACTGAGTGTTCAATTTTTTTACGTTAAAAAATGGTCATCAAGACGTCCATTCAAATGAACTTTGTAGCTTCTCTTTGATGACTTTTTCAATAGTTCACAGCAGTTCTGGCCACATGGTTGAATCTTATATGAGAGACGCAGCATGTTATACCAAAAGCTAGTATGATATCAATAGCTAGCATATACAGAGCCTTTTTATAATATCTAGCATTTTTCCTAGTACTCCTATGTTGTTGAGTTATTTTATAGTTTTGTCTGACTCTCTGTGATCTCATTTGGAGTTTTTTTGGCAAAGTGGTTTGCCATTTTCTCTTCCAGCTCATCTTACAGAGGTGGAAACTGAGGCAAACAGGGTGAAGGGACTTGCCCAGGATCACACACCTAATAAGTGTCTGAGGCCAGATTTGAGCTCAGGAGGAGGAGTCTTCTTGACTTCAGACCTGGAGCTCTATCCACTGACCTCACTAGGTACCAGATGGAAAGAACACTGGTCTGGGAACCAGCGAACCTCAATTCTAGTTCCAGCAATTGCCACAGATAATTGTGTGCTCTTAGCAAAGACACTTCTGAGAATTAGTTTCCTTAATAGCAAAATAAGTGATTTAGTCAAAGTGGATCGTCTTTAAGGTGCCTTCTAGTTCTCAAGTTCTAGGTCACAGTTATATCTGAGTACCAGTCCTTCCTGTTCTATATCTTAGCTCTTGTGATAATGACAAACTTTCTAAACATTTTCTTTCAGTCAATATTTACTAAACTCTTACCATGCATGGATGATTTTGCCAGTTGCTAGAAAAGATGCAATGTTTTTATATATGACATAAATCACCTGCCCTCCTAGGGTTTATAGTCTAGTAAGGGCATATGACCTACAGTCAGTTAGGTCATCAATAAACATTTATTAAGTGTTACTATGTGCCAGGCTCTCTGTGAAGCACTAAAGCAATGTATATATAAAGAAAAGCAAAAGTCTGGCTCGTGCTTTCAAGAGAATTAAAATGGGAACATGCTTTGGAGCTCTACAAAACAAAGGGAGAGATTCTATTGTTTCTTGAAACCCTGAAAATGAATTTAATATTCTTAGCTAGCAATCAAAGTCTCAGATCCTCTACAAGGTCTATAATGCTTTAATTATGCCTGAAAGGGATTTACCTTTACATGTCACTGGTTCCATCTTTGCCCTAGATGTCCTTCAACTTTGCTGGAGTCTAAAGGGGGCATAACCTTATGCTGTCATTTTCTAGAGGGAGAAATCAAAGTATGAAGTCATTAAATGCTGTGCCTGAAGTCCCACAGGATCATTCTTCCACAGCTGGAAATGACCTGGACTTTTTGGATACTAAGTCACTTTTCTTATTTATTCATGAAATTAAAAAAAAAAGACAAATTCAGATCTTAAGCCATTTTCCCATTTATCTGGTCACAAATCAGTATCAGTTTTTTTCTGTTCATCTCTAGAGGGTCAATGTCCTCCAGATGATTCTGACTCCAGTAAGGACTCAATTTTCCTTTTATTTTAATTCACCTTTGGTCAAGATGGGTGCTTAGCCATCCGGCTGCTTAGACAAGACACAGCTCAGTTCCCATACATAAACTTTCTAACTAACTAATTGGCTAACTAACTAACCTCCTATCAGCTATGCCTTACTCCAGCAAAAATCTAAAAACAGTGCCAGAGTGAGTAGTGAGCAAGAAATCCAATGATAAGTTACAGTAAATGACTTCACTCCAGATCTTTAAAAAAACTTACAAGCCTATAGGATTTAGGAAATGGAACCCATTAGAAAAATTTGCACCAAGACAGAAGCCTTCCAGAATGACCAAAGAAAGAAAAGAGATACTCATGGACTTAATAGGCGAGCCAGGTCAGATCAGTTCCCAAGAACTAATTATTAAATTTTGGAGGTGAGCATTTGAAAATTGAAAATTGGCATATGCTCTAAATGAAATCTTGATTTATTGTTTTGTTGATTGTTTATACTTAACAAAGTGATGAAAATGTTAATAATGCAGATTTAGCTTAAAAAGTGTATTGTGTGTACATTTATTGGAGAGCTGTTTATTAAACATTTGCCAGTCTATCCTTGCTTACAGGGCTTTGGATCAGGAGGCAGAAAGAACAGATAGCTGCCATCAGAAAACAGAAAGAAAACAGGGTCATGTATGTATGGTGTGTGTGTGTGTGAATTCAATCTTCTTTTGTCCATTTCAGTTAAGAATGAGGTTCATGCCTGCTTCTCCCAGAGACCAGTAGCCACAAAAACCAGTCTGGATGGGGCCAATCTCAAACCAGGCTCAGATGCCCTGATGTCCAAAGCACTTTAACTAGAGACTGCATAGAGGGTCTTGAAGTTCCAAAACAACTGAACCTCAAAGATTGGGAGTGGGGGACACACATGCTAAAAACCTATTAACATGACAGCTAGGAAGTGTCTGCCCCAAAAGCAGACTCCAAAGTGGGTCTTTAATGAAATGGAGGACATGCAAACATTCCTGATAAAAAGACCAGAACAGAGTAGTAGCTTATAAATGTAAACAAAAGAATCAAGTAAAGTTTAGAAAGATATATTTGAACAATTAGAATAAAAGATTTCCCCCCTGTTTTTAACTGGTAGAGGTGGAGGGAAGAATTTAGGAATAGGAAGTTGAGATGATGCCAAAGAAAAAAGGAGGACTACTGAAACATTTTTTTTGATATCCAGTAGGTAAAAGGAGAAACATCAGAAGGAAGCACAAATAGGATAGATTTGAAAATTATGTACTAAATTTATATACTTAAAAAAACCTCTTGCCTTCTGCTTTGGAATCAGTATTAAGTATTGTTTCCAAGGTAGAAGAGTGTTAAGGGGTAGGCAATGGGGCTTAGTGATCTATCCAGAGTCAACCATTTAGGAAGTGTCAGAGGTCAGATTTGAACCCAAGACCTCTTCTCTCCAGGTTTGGTTCTCTATCCATCTATCTGATCCCTATTTATATGCTTTGAAAAAAAGTAAGCAATATATTTGACAGCTGGTTGGAACAGTGGATAGTGCTGGACTTGAATTCCTCAAGACTTGAGAGTGAATTCTGACTGAGACATTTGCTAGCTGTATGACTCTTAGCAAGTCATTTAATCTTGCTGGATCTCAGTTTCCTCATTTGTAAAATGAAGAGATTGGACTCAATGGCCTTTAAAGTCTCTTCCAGTTTTAAATCTGTGTAACCCTTGATTCAAAGCCTATTTGTTGCCGTTAAGTCTATTTAACACTGAGACCCCACGAACCACACTGTCCATGGGGTTTTCTTGGCAAAGATGCCAGAGTGGTTTGCCATTTCTTTCTCCAGTGGGTTAAGGCAAACAGAGGATTAGTGACTTGCCAGGTATCCAAGGTCAGATCTTCCTGACTCCAGCCCCCAAATTCTATACAATGAGCCACCTAGCTGCATCCTTCAAAGTCCATTTATGTAAGACTATCCTGGTTGTTGGAAATTGATTGCTCAATGTACCATGTGTGGGTTTGGATTGGGTAGGAGATTGGAGCAAATTTGTGAGAATTTAAGATAAGAGATTTTGGTCTTCTGGCTTCCAGCTTAAAGAAGACACATGGTTCATGACAGACATTCATGGGGGGAGGAGGGGAAGAAGGACTCTGGGAAGAAGCCAACATATAGAATAGTGATTCATGGTTTCATATACAATCTTCTTTTTCTATTCTACTTTCTGTGTGTAATTGCTCATTTTTTTTTGTGAGCTTGTTAGGCCCAGATTTTAAAATTTTAATATAGCCCCTACAGAAGTGAAAATTCTTTAATAAAAAATTCACCACGTGTGGTGCATTTTTTATTAAAGAATTTTTCTCCTGATGATATTATCAGCTTTGGAGGATTCTGATGGTATTGGTGGTGACTGAAGTCATCCTGTATCAGAAATAAACACTTAGCCAGGGATAGATATCTTACTGTGCTCACATGGATTCATTTAACAATGCCAGTAGGCAACTTCTTCCTTTCTTTTCCACCTTTGGTAAAAAGGAAACTAACTCTTGAAATCATTTACCTTCTTGCTCAACATCATCAAGCCCAGATCTCATATGATTCTCCAGAAAAGGCCAAAAAGAATTAGTTGTGTATATATCATGCCCTGTTACTCAACTCTGAGCTCAGTGAGAGCAGGAACTATGCCTGATTTTAATTCTCTGTCTCTTCTGCGCTTGAAAAGCAGTATAGGAGTAAAAGTGATAACTCTAGAGTCAGAGAACCTGGGTTCAAATCATGTTTCTTGTACTCATCTGTGTGACCATAAGCATGTCACCTCCCTGTGCCTTGGTTTTCTTATCTGTAAAATTAGGGAATTGGATTAGATGGATTATGAGTTCCCTTCTACTTCTATGAGATTATTATCTATCACAGTGCTTTTTACAGGACATGCTTAATTAAAGATGGATGCAATTAAAATAAAGTGAGTTTCCACAAGTATTGCATATGGGACCAGATAACATAGGCAAGGTTAAAGCTGGTCAAGGTCAAGGGGTGATTGGTCCTTGGAGCATTTTTTTTCTAAGACGTGAGGATTATGGGTAAGTAGTCCCAGTGACTTCTTGTTCTGCGAACTTTCATTAACCTGGCATTTTAGGATTTGCCTAGCCTCATTTGTGGAATGTGTTCAGTTCTATCTACCGGGGACACATTTCCACAGTAGTATTTCTAAGGGGAATGTGATTGAGTCTGGGGAAGGAACTCAGCTTTCAAGAATTTTCTCAAATTCTTGTCCCTCAGAAACGATCACAGCTTCTGGATGAAGGGAGATGGCATTTATTCAGTTCTGATTTCAATCTCAGTCATTAAAATAAAGCATTCAAAATAAGACCTCAACCATTATGACTTAATAATTATAACAGAGGCTAAAAGTGATTAATAATTAAAGATTTTTTGTTTAAATATTAAACATTAATGTTTTTATTCCGATGTTTAGAACTGTAAGGAGGCGGTTTGGAAAGGGTCTCGCACATCATCCCCTGCCTCCAGGCTCCAGGTTGGTTTAAGGGAGGTGAGTGTTGAGAAATGCCAGTTGTAATTAAAAGCTTTATCATCCCACACATTTTCCAGCTGAAGTATTTCCCTTGTGCCCTTTCACTCTGATTTGAGTTTTATGAACCTGTTTTTGCAATTAGTTTTCCCATAATTCTTGGAGACTGCTTATTCCAGACCATGTTGCTGCTATTTTGCCTTTTTCTCCCTTTTTCTTGGACGTATCTCAAGATCCTCCCTGACCAGGACTGGTAGGTACTAGAACACCAGATTCTTACCTAACTGAATAGCAGGCATACAACTGTTTATTGAAAAGTGAAGGCATCAAGTGTAGGTGATTTTTTTTCCTAAGGAGTTCCATTGTGAAGGAAAGAAGATAGATGGGACAGTAGCACCGTGGTATAGAATAGTCAAAGGAAGGCTTTGGGGGGGATTGAAGTAGACTTTGGCAAGTGGTAGATAGTTAGGAAACAGTCATTGGAAATGTGGAGAATAAAGATGCAAGAGAGGAAGGATAACTGCTGGAGCAAGAGAAAATAGGAGAGAATGGGATGGGGGTTCAGGAAAAGGAAATAGTTTTAGTGAAGAGTAAGGATACCTCTTCATCTGGGAAAAAAATGGTAGGCACTTAGAGAGGGGAAGATGGTGTTAACAAATCAATGAAGCACAAGTTGTCTGTCGGTAAGTGTTGGTGAGTGGTATAAGGAACATTGCTTGAGCACGTATGGTTCCTGGGGACACTCCTCAGCTTTTAGAATAGGTCTTACAGGAAAGGGTACCCTGAGATCAAGGAATTCTCTGGGTCTGCATCTACTTAAAACTCTAAAACATGAACCCCAAACAGTGTGTATGTCAACCAGAGGAAACATCTTTCAAAGCAAAGCATTCAATGGGACAGCATTGGTTTTTTTTTGTTTGTTTTTGTTTTTTAATTTTTCCCTTCTGTCTTAGAATTGATATTGGTTCCAAGGCAGAAGAAGAGTAAGAGCTAGGCAACTGGGGTTAAGTGACTTATCCAGGGTCACACAGCTAGGAAGTGTATGGGGTTAGATTTAATCCTAGTATCTCCCATCTCTAGTCCTAGCATTCTATCCACTGAGCCACCGAGCTTTGCCCAGTGACATAGTACCAAAACTAGTGTGGATGTGGGTTGGAGATGGAAGATGAGCACTAAGAGAGATTATCTTCTCTCTGGTTTAGTTGATGTAAAAAGTGAAAGGGTAGATAACAGATGCAATGAGGTATTAAAATGTTAAAATAAAGTATTGATTGATACCCTCTACTTCTGTGAAATATAGAACTGGAAAAAAAAAAGCCAGCCTTTGACTATCTGAAGATTCTCCACATCCCTTGGTAAACTTTAAAATGGCCAAGCTTGCCAGTTCTGGAGGTCAGTTAGAGGCGGGGGAGCAGCTTTGTGGAATGTGACTCCTGTGCCCCTAGTAGAGGGCAGCAGGCTGGAAAGTCCAACATCCTTCAGGGAGCAGACAGAGTGACAGACAGACCCACGGGGTTGTAAGCAAGAAGTGGCTTCCAGTAGGGTGGTCTCTGGCGGCAGAAAAAAAGCCTACTATGGATTTAAGAAAGAACTCTTAACTGCTACGAGTCTTTTCATCCTCCAATTCATAATATACTCAGCGTCCAAAGAGATTTTTCTCAAATATAAGTTTGACCATGTTACTGCCCCCTTTTCAATAAACTCCAGTGCTTTCTTATCACCTCCAGGATCAAATATAAAATCCCATTTTAGCTAAAATTTTATGTGCCAAAGGAAACCTTTTCCATTCTCTCTTAATTATGGTTGTTATTGGAGCAGCAGGGTGGCTCAGTGGATTGAGAGCCAGACTTAGAGATAAGAAATCCTGGGTTCAACTTTGGCCTCAGATATTTCCTAGCTGTGTGACTCTGGACAAGTCACTTAACCCCCATTGCCTAACCCTTACTGCTCTTTTGCCTTGAAACCAATAGGCAGTATTGATTCTAAGATGGAAGGTAAGGATTAAAAAAAATTATGGTAGTTATTTTGATTGTATCCTTCTTTTTGTTACTCTTTTGGACCATACTCTCCATGGGATTTTCTTTGCACAGATACTGGTGTGGTTTGCTATTCCTTCTAGAGTGAATTAAGGCAGAAGTTAAACAATTTGCCCAGGGCCACATAGTTAGGAAGTGTCTGAAGTCAGATTTGAATTCAGATCTTCCTATCTCCAAGCCCAGTACTCTACCTGCTGAATCATTTAGCTGCTGCTCTGAAGTCTAGTACCTTTCTTCTTTGGATTATTTTCTATTTTTCCTGCATTGAGCTTGTTTACACATCCCTTTCCTCTTCTCTCTTTATTAGATTGGGAGTTCCTTGAGGATAGGACTGCCTTTTGTCTTCCCTTGTATTCCCAGCACTTACAATGGTGGTTGGCACATAGTAGACACTTAATAAATATTTATTGACTGACTGACAGAACTGGTCCTGACAAATGTCAAGCTTCAGAAAGAAACAGAATGAGAAAACCCTCCGTGTAGTGTTGGGCAACCTCCCCAGGAGAGACTCTGCTGATAGAGGAGCAGCATGGAGATCCTGTGAGAACAGAAAGAAGCTGAAGTTCCCCTACTACAGTGCTATCAAACTCTAAAAGAAACAAGATTCTATTTGGACTGCATTATGGACTTAGAAAACCACAAATTAACATCTTCTATGTTATATTGTATTTTTATTTATTTCGTTAAATATTTCCCAATTATATTTTATTCTGGTTTGGACAGCATCAGGAGTTTTGTGGATTCATCAAAGACAATAAATCAAGAGCATGATATTTCTGTTTTCGTATATCAGAGACATGTGCCTTGATATAATCCACTCTAAATTTCTGTCCTCTCCCAATGTGTGTATTTGTGGTACAGTAGCTCCAGGCTTATGGTGAGGTAGGAATGTTTTGTAGCTATTGTTTTTATTAAGCCATCTTAATAAATGCCTTTGGTTTTACTTAATTATATCTGGCAGCTGACTATTAAAGGTAAGCTCATTGGGTGGGCTTATGGACTATAGTTTTAGCATTGTGGACCTGCAGGGTAGCCCTTGGAAGGTATGAGAGCAATCACTCCCTAAGGATACAATTTAAGAGCTATTGAGGCAGTCTACCCACAGGAGCCTGAAATAGAGAATAAAAATAGAGGGCAACTCCTATAGCCTTTGCTGTAGGGTTACTGCTATCTTCTGGTGATATCATTGTACTTTTTTTTCTTCCTGCATTTGTTTCCCATTAATTTCTGCTGAGCTCTTGTCTCCTCTGTTGAATGTGTAGTTTCTGCTGGATGTGCAAGTCTCTGCTCAACACATAGCCTCCGCTGGACTCTGCTCTGAGGGTCCCATGATCACTGCTTTCTGCTAAGCTTGGTTCCACAGGGTACATGCTGATGGGGCTTCTCTCTCAGTTTCCAGCTTTTGGTTTCAACTGGATTTCTCTGCTAGTGGCCTTACTTCCCTCTTAAAATCCAAGAAGAGTGGGTGCTGCTATACTTTTCTAGTTTCAGAAAAATAGAAGCTTTTATACCAAGCCATCACTCATCCACCAAGTGATGGTGGAGAATTCCTTGCCTTGACAGTGGATTCTTTCTTCCAGACTCTCCCTCTCTTTTTGAAACTCTTTACCTTTCATCTAAGAATCAATACTCTATATTGGTTCCAAGGCAAAAGAACAGTAAGAGCTAGGCAATGGGGGTTAAGTGACTTGACCAGAGTCACACAGCTATGAAATGTCTGAAGCCAGATTTGAACTCATCTTTGGTCTTGGTTCTCAATCCACTGAGTCACCTAGTTGTCCCCTGGTTTATCTTTTTGAAACCTCATTTTAGCTTAGGGTATGTCTCCCAGTTGGTTTCTTACCAAACATTAAACATTTATTAAGCTATGTGTCAGGCACTGTACTAAGGGCTAAGAATACAAAAAAGAGGCAAAAGACAGTCCCTATCTGCAAGGAGCTTATAGCCTTCATCTTGGTGTTGCCTTCCTTAACCAATTTCCAGGGCTCCCAGAGCCTCTGCTCTCCTTGTGTCTTAAAGCTAAGAGTCCATCTGGTCTTCTGTGCCATACATTCATCATCTAGGCTAGAGAGAGAAAATTGATCGACATCAGAACTGGGAAGGGGACAGATTGATAGAGTTTAAGAATCAGAAAATACCTTAAGAGAAGATTCTAGTCCAAACTGCCTCATTCACTGTCACAACCCCTTGCTTAATAAATATTTTTAGATTGAATTAAATGAAGAAAATGGGTTTGATTTTAGGGGAAGAAGGAGAAAGCAGAAAAATTTCTCCTGGAAAACATGTCAGTTCACACAGATGGTTGTTTAAGGTGTCTGACTTCAGGCAAGCCACTCACTCCTTCTCTTCCTTCTCTCTCAGTGGAATGAAAAGATAATCTCCAATATCTATCCCATCCAGATGCCTGTCTATGATTGATGATCCTATGAACTATTTCTTATCAAAGAGCAGAAGAAAGTAATAGATCAGGCCACATGGTGCCATGGAACATTGGATACGAGGTCTAAGATCGCGGGCTGATAGCCTGGCTCTGCGACTCACTGATCTGGAGGCTTCAGGCAAATCTATTTCCTCCACAGATTCTGGATTTCCTCATTTGAAAGATGAGCCTGCTAATCCCTTCCCTACTTAATTTACAAGATCGTTGTGAGGCTCAGATGAGTATGTGTGAATAATATATGTATATATCTTTGTAAAGCACAAATACTTTAATATGAGCTAGGTGGCAAGGGTAGCTAGGTGGTATGATGGGTAGCGTGGGCCTGGAGTCAGGAAGACTCATCTTCTTGAGTTCAAATCTGACCTCAGACACTTCTTAGCTGTGTGAGCCTGGGCAAGTCACTTAATTCCCTTTGCCTCAGTTTCCTCATCTGTCAAATGAGATGGAGGAGTGGCAAACCATTCCTGTATCTTTGCCAAGAAAACCCCCAAATAAGTCACAGAGTGTGACACAAATAACTAAACAACAAGAAATTAATTATTAATGACAACTATTACACAGGATTATATATATGTCTATATGTCTATATACATATAGACATTTATACACAGACACATGCACACACACACGCAAACACTCACACACACAAAGGAATTTTTAGAAATAATGTGTTCCCACCCCTTTATTAAACAAGTGATGATACAGATGCTCAGAAAGGTTAAATTTCATGCCCAAAGCCACACACGAAATCTTTTTCAGGAATTTTCACATTTGGAATTTGTGATCTTATGATTGATTTCACTTTTCCTGCATCTCCTTCTAGATGTTGAGGCTGCTAAACTTTTAATTAAAAAGTAAAATGAGGATTTTTGTTTTTAAATTTTTTTTCCTTCTCAATGATGAGTTTAATTCTTATTTTACTATATATAATTTAATTTCACTATATTTAATAAGTATTCAAAATACTTAATCTCCTTTTGAGGAAGGGGACTGCTTAATTTTTTGTCTTTGTATTCTCAGCATCTAGTTTAGTTGTTCCTTGCACATAGCAGGCATTCAGTTGTGTTCAACTCTTTATGTCTCCATCTCGGGGTTTTCTTGGCAAAGACACTGGAGTGGTTTGCCATTTCCTTCTCTAGCTCATCTTCCAGATGAGGAAACTGAGGCAAACAGAGCTAAGGGACTAACCCAGGGCCACATGGCCAGAAAGTGTCTAAGGCCAGATTTGAGCTGAGGTCTTCCTGACTAGAAGTCTGGGCTCTACTACACCACTTAGCTGCCCATAGGCACTTAATAAAAGTTTATTGTATTGAATTAAAGATTTCCCTTATGTAATATGGGTATGTGATTTGGGAGCATCATCTGAGTACCTTACATGATTGTCTTGAGGATTAAAAGAGATATGTTGGCAAGTCTGAAAGGACCATATAAATGTGAGTCATTAATATTCTGTCTCTGAGAGAAAAGATTTTAAAAAATGACTGCCCTCCAAGTTGAAGCTGGAGAAAGCTTTCTTCTACACTTTCTTGACATTAGTTTTAACAAGGAACTGAAAAGATTTAATCTTTTATTTTCATCCTAAGTGGTAATTGAATCCATCTCTTCTTCCTTGCAGTTTTCTGCAAACTGGAGAATTTCAGTAAATGCATACTAATCAGTTAAATAATCCAGGCTGCAAGATCTCCACCAGATCACAAATTTGCAGGACAGATGGCAAGATGTCTAGAGTGAATGGATGTGAAAAGCAAGGTCTGAGGCCCACCGGACAGAGTGGGGTAAATGATTTTCCACCAATCAGGAGAACTCAGCCTCAGGGAAGAATTCCAAATCTGAACATATTAGCTTCTTCCAGGAGGGGCCATGTTTTTGGAGGTCTGGTCTGAGGATATCTTTCCAGACAAGTGGAGTGAGAGGCAGCAGCAGGGAAGATGGCAAAATAGCTAGGAGAATGGGCTTGTTAAAAAATTAGAACCAGTCTAAAAAATAATAGCTGCCAGAGCATCTAGGTGGTATAAGTGGATAAAGCATGGGACCTGGGGTCAAGAAAACATCTTCTTGTGTTCAAATCTGGTCTCAGATACTTCCTAGCTGTGTGACTCTGGGTAAAAATCACTTAACCTTGTTTGCCTCAGTTTCCTCATCTTTAAAATGATCTGGAGAAGGAAATGGCAAACCATTCCAGTATTTTTGCCAAGAAAACCCCAATGAGGTCACAAAGAGTTGGGCATTACTGAAATGACTGAAGAACAAATAAATAATAACTTACATTTTATTAACTAGAGCCCAAGACCTGGTATCAGAAAGACCTGAGTTCAGATACATCTTCTGACACCAGCTGCATGACTGGGCAAGTCATTTAACTTCTGTCAGTGCCAGCCCTGGAGTCAGGAAGACTCCTTTTTCCTGGGTCCAAATCTGGTCTCATGCATTTACTAGCTGTGTGATCTTGGAGAACTCATTTCCTCCTATTTGCCTTAGTTTCCTCATTTGTAAAATGAGCTGGAGAAAGAAATGGCAAACCATTCCAGATTTTTGCTAAGAAAACCACAAATATAGTCCCAAAGAGTAGGACAGGGCAGAAATAACCGCACAACAACAGCAACAACAAAATGAAAATAATAATTGCACTCACCCCTGAGGGTTGTCATGAGAACAAAATGACATAACATTTGTAAAGATTTTAAAATCTTAAAACACTATATAAATGCTATGATGATTATTTCTCTAGTGCCTTAAGGCTGACAAAGCACTTTCCTCTCCATGACCTGGGAGTCCATGCATTATTATTCCTATCTTACAGTCTGAGGAAATTAAATTTTAGGTGAAGTGACTTGCCCAAGGTAGAATATTTCCTTCCAATAAATGTCAGAGCCAAAATCCAGACTCAGGTGTATACTTCCTTTTATTGTCTTTCAGTGGTGCCATTCAACTCACAAAATGCTACCTAAGAGTCCCTCCTTCCTCTTAAATCCCCCAATACTCTATAGGAGTGGGAGTGTGGTGGGATTCTGCTTTGTCTCCCTAGGAGATTCTGTTTAAAATGCAAACAAGTCTGGAATATTATCACACTCTTGTCAGCCATTAATACCTTAGCAAGATTTAGTTTCTTAAATATTGGCAAAAAACCCCCACAGTTTCTAGAAAAGATTTGGTCAATAGAAATGTTTAAGTGTGGGGAACAGATCTGGCTGAAATGGATATGTGTGGAGCATCTCTGGTGTTCAAGAAGCAGCTTGAGGAGTACAGAAAAGGCACTTTTGTCTAGGGTTCTCCTAATTGAGGAAACAACTGAAAACTCGATACAAATGCATATATTTTTATTTACTTATTTATTTCTGGAATTTATATAATATATTTTTATAACCTATATGAATATAATATAACTTATTGATTAGTTAGTCATGTTTTGGAAAACCAGCATTTGCTTCTCTTGTGCAACATTATTTGAGAGACAATTCCTCTAAATGACCATCCTCATACTATTGTGCTAAAAGAAATAATGAACTGGAGGAATTCCATGTGAACTGGAATAACCTCCAGGAACTGATGCAGAGTGAAAGGAGCAGAAACAGGAGAACATTGTACACAGAGACTGATACACTGTGGTAAAAATGAATGTAATGGACTTCTGTACTAGCAGCAATGAAATGACCCAGGACAATTCTGAGGGATTTATGAGAAAGAACGCTACCCACATCCAGAGAAAGAACTGTGGGAGATGAAACACAGAAGAAAAACAACTGCTTGATGACATGGGTTGATGGGGATATGATTGGGGATGTAGACTCTAAATGATCACCCTAATGCAAATATCAATAATGTGGAAATAGGTCTTGATCAATAACATATGTAAAACCCAGTGGAATTGTGTTTTAGCTATGGGAGGAGAGGAGGGAAAGAACATGAATCATGTAACCACAGAAAATTTTTCTTAATTAATAAAAAAAATAAGAATAAAAAAATAAATGACCATCCTCATGGCTAAAACCTGAAATGTTACCATTAGGGATCCATTCTTTTGGTTGGAAGTGCTATAGATTCAGAATGTAATTATACATAAACATTTGGGTGAATTAAGTCCTGAGGTCATTTCCAGTTGCCAGCCAAGATTTGTTGGTGTGATTAAATGAGATAACATAAGTAAAACAGTTTGCATACCTTAAAGCTCTATATAAATGCTAGTCACTGAGGATGCTAAAGCAAACAAAAGAATGACTGCAATTCTAGCTAATTAGAAGAGGCAGTGTCCCAGAATGAAGGAAACTGGTGGTATTAGCCAGGCTGTGTTCTGCCTCAGTTAAGACCAGATTTGAAATATTGGGCTCAGTTCTTGGTGTCATATTTTAAGAAGGATAGCTAGGTGGTGCAATGGATAAAGCATTAGACCTGAAATTAGGAGGACCTACATTAAAATCCAATTTAGCCGTTTGACCAATACAGCCCTAGGAAAGTCACTGAACCCTCTTTGCTTCAGTTTCCTAGTCAAGCAAAATGGGGATAATAATGGTAGCTACTTCCCAGGGTTGTTGAGAGATCCAATGAGATAATAATTCTAAAGTGCTTAGTGTAGTACCTGACATCTCGTAAGTGCTGTATAAATGTTACCTATTACTAGGAGGCAGCAAGGTGGCTGGACCTGGAGTCAGGAAGACCTGACTTCAAATCTGACCTTAAACACTTCGTAGCTGCATGACCTGGGGCAAGTCACTTAACCTCTGATTGCCTGACAAAAGGATCCACTAAAGAAGAAAATGGAAGTGATTCCCAAAGTGGGTGCTACCGCTCCCTGGTAGGCGCTGTATCATTCCAGGGAAGTGGTGATGGCCACAGGTGCATTTATCTTTCCTATTAATTACTATTAAAATTAAAAAAAAATTTCATTTCCAGGGGGCTAAGTAATATTTTTTCTGGAAAGGGGGAGGTAGGCCAAAAAAGTTTGGGAACCACTGGATTAGATTATAGCATCCTTGTCAAGAAAACCATATGGTCCATGGTCCAATGGCTGAACAATAACATTATTATTAATATTATTAAGAACATTGATAAGCTGCCAGGGGACTAGAGAAAGGAGAGATAAAAAAAATCACAGAAATGGTTAAGATTATGTCACAAGAGCTTTTTTTTTTTTTCTGACCAAGAAAGAAATGAGGATTTATTTTACAGGTGCTACATTTTGCCTCAAAACAATCAGACCAGAATGACAAGAGTCCTGTGGCACACAGTCAAGAGGTTGGCAAGTAGCATTTGTATTAAAAGTTTCTCAGAAGGGGCAGCTGGGTAGCTCAGTAGATTGAGAGCCAGGTCTAGAGATGGGAGGTCCTGGGTTCAAATCTGGCCTCAGACACTTTCTAGTTGTGTAACCCTGGGCAAGTCACTTAACCCCCATTGCCTAGTTCTCAATGCTCTTCTGCCTTGGAACCAATACAGAGTATTGACTCCAAGATGGAAGTAAGGGTTTAAAAAAATGTTTCTCAGGGAGATATCACATGATAATGGTGGTGAATCCTTTCTCTGATGGTATCCGTACAGTCCTACATAAGGTGATGTCTCCTCTGAAGGCTTCTGTGTTTCTGAAAATGTCACCAAAGGTTATTTTATCTTTGTCCTGGTCAGCCCAGTCTGTTGTTTTGTTTTTTTTTTTTTTGGGCTGGGGGGAGACTGATCAATGAACTTTATTACAGAAAATGAATGCATCCAAAAAGGTTCCCAGGTACACTTTATGACAAGAACATAAACTTGAGAGAGACACTTTAACATTTGTTACACCAAGCCCAGGTTTTTCGTGTGTTTGTTTTCCCCCAAAGATCAGACTCATTGAAGGGAAAGTAAAAGGAGAAAAGGAGAATGGGAGAGGTGAGAAGGGAGAGAGTATTCGAGACTAAAGGAACAGAGGGTGTTTAACCTAGAGAAGAAAAAAAACTCAAGAGAAAATATACAAACTGTCTTCAAATTTTTGAAGGACTGCATAGAAGAACCACACCTGTTCTTCTTGGCTTCACAGAGTGGCCATAGGAGCAACAGAAATTGCAGAGGGGAATATTTAGGCTTGATGTTTTGACAAAAACATTGTAAGAAAGAGAGTCATTCAAAGGTGGCATGGGCTGCCTCTGGAAATAATGATTTCTCCCTTACTAGAGGTCTTTAAGCAAAGGCTAGATTGCTCCTTGTTAGAGATATGGTAAAGAGAAGTTTGGGATGGATATCTGTTGAATGGCATGATCTCTGAAATCCAGAGGAAAGTGAGGTTCTGAGATTGCACAGTAGAGATGACATGTGACATTCGATCTCTGGGAGGGTATACTGTCACCTGAAGGAGCATTCATTGAAAAGCAAAGTTGGAGTGCTTGAAGACAAATTTTGCAGGGTGTCATGGCTGTTGATGTGTACTGGACCTGTGTCTCAATTTGTCCATTTATTGACTTTTTTAGGACCATTTTCTAGAAATGAAAGAAAGGGGTTTGAAGAGGGAAGAGAGGAAGGGAATAAGCATTTATGTGAGGAAGCTGTTATCACTATCTCCATTTTAACATTAAGGACACTGAGGCAGACTGGTTTAGTGATTGGTCAGGGTCACACAGCTGCTAAGTATTACAGTCTGGATTTGCATTCAAGTCTTCTTGACTCCAGATCCATCTCTCTCTCTCATCTCTCTCTCTCTCTCTCAT